>NC_084471.1:78898852-79204761 GCF_027409185.1 Cynocephalus volans | reverse complement strand
AGTGACTAAGACAAAAACCTAAGCTAGGTATATCTGTCCCCAGAGACTGCACTTTTTCCCCCTATGCCACACTGCCCCTCTAGGTACCATCTTGTGGTGTCAGCATTCCTGCTTTCTATCCTTGGACCAGAAGTTTCTTCTCAGGAGAGTGCTGGAGGTACCTTGCCCGGTAAATCTCCATCAGCTCCCAGGAACTTTGAGCACATTGCTTTGGAGAACTAAGTTGACTTTCCATCTCTACTGAATACAACGATGGTTCAACATAGGCAAGTCAATAAATGTGATACATCACATCAACAAATGCAAGGACAAAGACCATATTATAATCTTACTACACACAGAAAAAGCATTTGATATAACTCAACATCCCTTCGTGATAGAGGCTATCAGCAAATTAGGTATAGAAAGAAAGTATCTCAACACAATAAAAGCCATATACAACAAACCAATTGCCAATATCATCCTGAATGGGGGAAAAGCTGAAAGATTTTCCCTTAAGAACAGGAACAAGACAAAGATGCCTACTCTTACCACTCCTATTTAGTACAGCATTGGAAGTACTAGCCAGAGTAATCATGCAAGAGAAAAAAATAAAAGGCATTCAGTTGGAAAGGACAAAGTCAAACTGTCCCTGTTTGTAGATCACTTGATTCTATATATAGAAAAACCTAAAGACTCTACCAAAAAACTTTTAGAGCTGATTAACAATAGCAATAATGTTGCAGGTTACAAAATCAACACACGAATATCAATAGCATTTTTATTCTCCAGTATCAAACTAGCAGAAAAAGAAATCAAGAAAACAAGCCTATTTACAACAGTAACCAGAAAAAAAAAAAAATAGAATACCTAGGAATCCATTTCATTGAAGAGGTGAAAGATGTCTACAATTAGAACTACAAAACACTACTGAAAGAAATTAAAGAGGACATAAAAAGATGGAAAGACATACCAGCTCTTGGATTGAAAGAATTAGCAATGTGAAAATGTCCATACTACCCAAAGCAAACTACAGATTCAATGCAATCTCCATCCAAATTCCAAGGGCATTCTTCACAGACATAGAAAAAAAAATCCTAACATTCATTTGGAACAACAAAAGACCATAAATTTGCAAAGCAATCCTGAGCAAAATAAATAAATAAAGCCAGAGGTATTATACTACCGGACTTCAAATTATATTACAAAACTATTGTAACCAAAACAGCATGGTACTGGCATAAAAATAGACACTCAGACCCATGGAACAGATAGAAAACCTGGGAATTAACCCACATACTTACAGCCAACTGATCTTCGACAAAGGTAACAAGAACACACATTGGGGAAAAGACTGCCTCTTCAATAAATGGTGCTGGAAAAATCAGACATCTATAGGCAAGAGAATGAAACAAAACCTGTACCTCTCACCATATACCAAAATCAACTCAAAATGGATTAAATATTTCAATATAAAACCCCAAACCATAAAATTACTAAAAGAAAACATAGGAGAAACACTCCAGGAATTAAGAGAGGGCAAAGACTTTATGAATAAAACCCCAAAAGCACAAGCAACAAAAGAAAAAATAGACAAATGGGATTATATCAAACTAAAAATCTTCTACACAGCAAAGGAGACAATCAACAGAGCAGAAAGACAACCTACAGAATGGGGGAAAATATTTGCAAACCATATATCTGACAAGGGATTAATATGCAGAAAATATAAGGAACTCAAACAACTTCACAGAAAAAAAAATAATAATCCAATTAAAAAATGGGCAAAGGAGCTGAATAGACATTTTCCAAAAGAAGACATACAAATGGCCAACAGGTACATGAAAAAATGCTCCACATCATTAATCATCAGGGAAATGCAAATCAAAACCACATTGAGATACCATCTCACTCTGGTTAGGAGATGGCTAAAATCCAAAAGATTGAGAATGACAAATGCTGGTGAGGAAGCAGAGAAAGGAAACTCTTCTACACTGTTAATGGGACTGTAAAATAGTACAACCATTATGGAAAACAGTATGGAGGGTTCTCAAACAACTGTAGATAGAACTACCATATGATCCAGCAATCCCACTACTGGATATATACCCAAAGGAATGGAAATCATCATGTCAAAGGGATACCTGCACTCTCATGTTCATTTCAACTCTATTTATAATAGCCAAAATATGGAACCAACCTAGAAGCCCATCAACAGACAACTGGATAAGGAAAATATGGTACATATACACAATGGAATACTACTCAGCCATAAAAAAGAATGAGATTCTGCCATTTGCTGCAACATGGATGAGCCTGGAGAAAATTATGTTAAGTGAAATAAGCCAGACACAGAAAGAGAAATACTGCATGTCCTCACTCATAACCTGGTGGAAAGGAAGGAAGGAAGGAGAAAGAAAGAAAGAAAGAAAGAAAGAAAGAAAGAAAGAAAGAAAGAAAGAAAGAAAGAAAGAAAGAAAGAAAGAAAGAAAGAAAGAAAGAAAGAAAGAAAGAAAGAAGGGAGGGAGGGAGGGAGGGAGGGAGGGAGGGAGGGAGGGAGGGAGGGAGGAAGAGAAAGAAAGAAGGAATTGCACTAGGGATAAAATAGGTGATGTGAAACCTGGAGCATGTAATGCTAAAATAGTATTAGTTATTATTAGTGATTTTTCTATGGAAATTAATATAAATTGAAGGGCTACTTAACAAAGTTATGCTTCTTTTCTATTTAGTAATTTATTTTATAATCCTGGGTCCTCTTGAATTAATTTGAATATTGTGATGGTTTTTAAAACATGTTTACATAGTCTTTGATACTCCTCCCTTCAAAAGATGGAACTAAATTCACCTCCCCATGAATGCTGGCTTTACTTAGTGACTGGCTTCTATGAATAGTGTGGCAGAGGGACAGTTGGTGATGTTCAGGACTGAATTGTAAAAGGCACTGTGGCATCCCCCTTGCTCTCTCTCCTCTGGATCACTTGCTCTGGGAAGCCTGCTGCTATGTCATGAGAATATTCCAGCAGTCCTGTGGAGAGGACCATGTGGTGAGGAACTGATGCCTTCTGCCAATAGTCAAATGAGTGCGCCATCTTGGAAGTCAATCTTCCAGTACCAGTCAAGCCTCAGATGACTGCAGTCCTGGACAATGTCTTGACCATAACCTTATGAGAGATGCTGAGTCAGACCATCCAGATAAGCTTCTCTCGGTTTCCTGATTTCTCAGAAACAGCAAGATATAATAAATGTTTGGTTTTTTTTTTAAGTGGACAAGTATGGGGATAGTTTCACAGCAATAAATAATACAAACGTTTTTATTCCCTTTATATCAAAACAAGGGAAGGAAAAGTAACTGGCATCATTAGATTGACATATTTCGAAGAGGTTGATCAACTTTTAGAGGTATACTTTATCTATTAAAAATGGGTGTTACTATTAAATCTTTCACCCGACAAAATATATAACATATTATGTGAGTCTCACTTTTCCATTTTGAATGGAACCTTTAATCTGCATGGCTCTTTCTGGCAAAGACATTATAAAATACCCTGTCTTCCTTAGCGGATATTCTAGACATTTACTGTAAGATCTGTATATTATAAAGTAATAAATCCCATTAATCCTTTTCAAAAACTTCAATTTGCCCTCCAAAACATTCATTTAGGTCCTTTATGAATTTCATAATCTCGGTGCACACTTCCGTTTTCTTCCTTTGAAAGGAATGCTGGGAACAGGAGGGGAAGTTCGAGCTGATCCTCTGATCCCTCTTATCTCTCCAGCCAATTAGGCTCCTCCAAGTAGCTGATTCATTCCTATCATCTCACAGCCACAGCATGTTTAAGCCAAGAAAACACTTAAAATGGTGGCAGTGATGACCAGTGATAACCAAAGCACTTACCGCCACTACAGAAATCTGTCACAGCTTAGTCTGAAAAAATATCCATGAATATTGAACAGAGAGGATAGACTGGAAGACATCATCTCCCAGCACCCATGAGGGGCATTTGCCACTCATGTTTGGCCTCTCTGCTCCTTGCTGTCTGATTGTCACCTGATTGGAATTAACCTAGAGATAAGATCTTCAAGAAAACCTACTTTTCTGGAAGCCAAAACAACACCCAAGTGGCAAAAAATGTAATGTACAGGGCTGGTTTCCTGGAATCTGAAGACAAGTTTGAGGTCTTAGTCAATTGTAAAGGGACAACAGAGAAAGTATTGTTAAAGTATTTTATAAGTGGGCTGTTAGGAGCTAGAAGGACCTAGGAGCATCTAGATTATATACAAGTGACTCATCCAGTGTCACATGCTGCTAAGTGATGATTTACCTTAGGGACGTAACTCTCCTGATTTCTGATCTAGTGCATCTCCTACGACATAGCTATAACACTAGGTTTTGATATACCCTGTTTTATTGATTTTGTTTTTGCCTTGTTTTGTTAGTTTCTGTTTTATTAAAAGTGTAATACACTCATTTGATAAACAATTCAAAAAACAAATATATGACCCCATTTATGTAAAATATTAGGACAAAACCATCATATTTTAAGATTTTCTATGTAATTGACCTATAAAAATATACATAGAAAAAATTCATACCAACCTCAAGTTGCTGGTACATCTGAGGACTGAGATCACAAAGGGATAAAAAAGAAGCTTCCATTTTTTCATCAACTGAATACGTTAAGAAAAAAGCATTTTTTAAGAAAATATGATCAAAAAAACTTTTATATTTGAGAGGTTCATTTTCTTTATAATATCCCCTATACTTCTCTGTATATTTTAAATATTTCTTGATTAAAACAAAAATGCATGTTAAGTTTTATACCACAAAAGAAAGTGTCCCTCTTACCCAAGGCCCCCACTGCCCCTCCTCAAATGCAATCTCTAATTAAGTTTCTTACATATTCTTTTGGAAATTTTTTTCGCATATGCAAATTGCCTTAAAAACATACAAGGCGTCATAATATATACAGTTCTTCATTTTGTGTTTTTTATTTAAACAGCACACCTTGCAAATTTTTTTATTTCTTCCCTTATTCTTTTAATGACTTCAACATATTCCATTGAATAAATATATCTCAATTTTATCAGTCTATTTTACCTGAAAGCTTGCTACTAAAAGTGTGGTCCATGGACTAGGAACATCAGGATTGCCTGAGAGTTTGTGAGAAATGAAGAAAATTCATTTTAATATGATATCCAGGTGATTCCTATAAAATTAAAGTTTGAGAAGGACTGATATAAATTACAATAGAACATGCCAGTGACCTCACTTGAAATAACCAAGAATATTTATATTGTATAATATTTATAAAACCTTATAAATTCATTTTTAAAGTAAATATTCTTCTATGTAATATAGCTAGAAAATGGTCTCAGTATATAAGAAACTCAGGTGGCATGAGTTTATTGCACGGCTAGGGATTGAACACAAAATAAGGGAGGAGAGAATGATTGAGATAATTACTAAAATTTCTGCTGAGTCTGCTTGTTGGCTTGAAGGTTTTAGAAAAGTAATGAAGAGTAGTACAGCTTCAGGAGGCTTTGAAATGTTACCACAGAAAGAAAAGAAACCAACAAAACTGGCTTGAAAACCAGGCTTGATAATCAACCCATGTGCTGGTCACTCCAAAATCTCTCACCTAAGGCTCACTCCAGAACTCTAAACCATTATTTCCAACTTACTACCAAAAATCAACACATGGATGAGCTACAGATTTCTCTAACACAGTGGTTCTCAGCTTTAGAATGCCTCGGAATCACCCAGAAGGCTTGTCAAAACTCAGATTGCTGGCCCATCCCCAGGGCTTAGGACTCAGTAGATCCAATATGCAACCTAAAACTCTGTTTCTAAAAAATTCCTACATGATGCTGATGCTCCTGGTTCAGGGACCACCCTTTGAGAATCACTGCTGTAACAAAACATATTCAAAATTAAGCTTATTTTCTTCCCCCAAGTTCTTTTTAATTGACCCTCATCCTTATTCTGTTGTTTTTTCCAAGGTCACAATATTGGTGTTAACTAACTCACTCATTCCTGAGTCTTGACAATAACCCTACCTCATTCCCTGTCCTTCCTACCTCACATTAATGCAGAAGCAAACTTGGTTCCTGTGGTTAGAAAGTGTGAATGACTTACTACCCAACATATACAAACTTTGCCATAGCCCATATCTATAAAGCTCACCAAGTAACCATGAGGGCAGTCCAAGAGAAATAAAGGAAATGCAAGTTATTTTACACACACACACACACACACACACACACACACACACACACACACACACACACACACACACACACACACAGCCATAACTCGCCCAGTCTATTTCAAATAAACTGGAAAGAAAACAAAAAATCTGTCCCATAGGAAAAGCTAAATTTTAGTGCACTTTATCATCGTTTTCAGTTTACCAACCCTTTGGATTTATGGTGAAAATATTTACAAAATAAATTCTAAATTAACTTGAGACTCAAGGACTAGAAGGAACACAATTCATGAATTTGCTAATTATCCCTCCTTTAACATAAAGAGAAATTTTAGCAGCATGAGGACAATTTAAACACAAATTACATACACATGTTTACATCTGTGCATTGCTGGGCAATATTTTCAGGTGCAGTATCACAAAACATGTAAAAGACAAGGACTCCTTCAGTAGTTCAAAAAGTCATAGGAAGACATGGATGTGTAGTGGTATGGGGAAAAAATAAACTATTAAGTACAAATAATGAGCAACACTAGATCACTATAATTTTAAGTTCTCTATTATTCACATGTTAACTAAGCCATTTATTAACTTACACTAAATACCAATAGCAATATCTGGTGTCCAGAATCTGCTGACATTTAACCATTCAGTAACAGGGTTTTTCCCCCAGAGGATTTCCTTGAGTCACTTATAAGTGGCCTATAAAATTATATACATCTTATGTGTTTACACAATGCCACATACATAAGCCATGGAAAACACTATCAAGTATAAGTAGGAAAAGCTACAAAGGAAACTAATTACATGAGGGCTGTTATGTTCACTTCATAAATTGAAACGCTGTGTTAACACAAATGGGCGATCATGGTGAAAACTTTGCTGGATAGGCATGGAATATTAAAGCAGGGACAAACTATTGCATTTCCATGTGCGTCAGAAGAGTTATGTATATTCAAATGGCTTTCTATCTTCACTAGCCTTGTGTTATTTTAAAGGAATTGGTCCATTTGATCTAAGTTATCAAATTTGTAGGCATAAACTTGTTCATTATTTTTTTATTATCCTTTTAATATCAAAGTGATTAGTACTAATGCACCTCTTTATTTCTGATATTATAATTTGTGTCTGCTCTCTCTCTCTCTCTCTCTTTTTTTTTCTTTTTTTGGTTAGCCTGGCTAGAGGTTTATATGTTATTTTTAAAGGAAAGAAAATCATAACTGTTTTACATATATTGCTACTTTCACTCAGATAAATGTTTTATTGAAAAAGTCTCCTTTTCAATATGAAATATGAACTTTTAAATAATTTTAAATTTCAGCTTTTTAATTAATACAAAGTTATAGATGGGGAAAAGGCAAAATTATCATATAAATTAGTTTTTTTTTTACATTTTTACAAGGCAATTAATCAGTACTGCCATCCAAGAGAACACATGCATATGAAAATCCCTCTCGTGCACACATAAAATGTCTGCAGCACCTACATATTGCTTGAGGGTTTATTATCATATAAATGTCTTTTCAAAAGATCCGATAGCATTTCCAAAAACAGAAAGCGTCTATCTGAATACTAGCTTTTAGTGGAATGTGAATAGCGCAAGGTGTGGCCTGAGTAAAGGGCGGACCAGTGGAAAACATTAATAGACTTTCCAAAATTTTTTTTTTTTTTTTTTTTTTATTTTATTTTATTTTATTTTTTTTTAATTTTATTTTGTCGATATACATTGTAGCTGATCAATGCTCCCCATCACCAAAACCTCCCTCCCTTCTCCCTCCCCCCCCTCCCCCCCAACAATGTCCTTTCTGTTTGTCTGTTGTATCAACTTCAAATAATTGTGGTTGTTATATCTTCTTCCTCCCCGCCCCCCGGTTTGTGTGTGTATGTGTGTATGTGTGTGTGTGAATTTATATATTAATTTTTAGCTCCCTCCAATAAGTGAGAACATGTGGTATTTCTCTTTCTGTGCCTGACTTGTTTCACTTAATATAATTCTCTCAAGGTCCATCCATGTTGTTGCAAATGGCAGTATTTCATTCGTTTTTATAGCTGAGTAGTATTCCATTGTGTAGATGTACCACATTTTCCGTATCCACTCATCTGATGATGGGCATTTGGGCTGGTTCCAACTCTTGGCTATTGTAAAGAGTGCTGCGATGAACATTGGGGAACAGGTATACCTTCGACTTGATGATTTCCATTCCTCTGGGTATATTCCCAACAGTGGGATGGCTGACTTTCCAAAATTTTAACCATGGCCAATTAAATACAAATACACTTAAACAAAATACCTCCTGGCATTAAACTCCTGGAAACTTTTACGAAAAAAGTTTTACATTTCTATCATTCTTGCCATATCAGTTAGTTTGTATTGCTTTTGGTATAAAGAGAGAAAATTAACCAAAGATGGCTAGAATTACAAGCATGTTTATTAGTTACTTTGTAAAAATCTGGAGGTTGCTGGTTCTGGCAGTGACTCCGTGACTTAAGGAAACACTGCTTCTTTCTTTGTCTACTCTGCTGTCTTTATCTCATTGGCTATTGCCCTGTCATGGCAAAATGACTATGAAGGTACAAATAAAATATCCTCAAATGGGGCATGCAATTGTCACATTGCCACTCAAAATAGAATTTTCTTCACAAGGAAGAAAGGAACGATGCTTTTGGGTGGGTAACCAGCAGTGTGTACCACATTTTCTCTTGTTAAAAGCAAAATTTGAAAGTCAGAGCTCCACCATAAACCCTTCTACTAAATACATTGCTATTGGTGATTGATATCTAACAAAATCCATGACATGCTTAAATGATGAGTATTCGTGTTCATCAAATCCACGCATATGACTAGATGGCACAGAATTTATCATTTGTAAGGATGGCTAGGACAAAAGCCAGTCATCCAATGAGGGTACTAAGTGCCAAATCAACAGGAAACTGATAATAGAACTCAAAAATGAATCCCATTTTACACATAAACCCTAAAGTAAACACCTATATCCCATTTTACACATAAACCCTAAAGTAAACACCTATCTCAGTCAAGCTTTACCTCTCAAAAAACAGCCTTGGTTCAAAAAACAAAAAACAAAACCCTTTTGAACAGGATAATCAGAGAATGAAAAAAGACCTAATACTTTGAGCACTTACCAGGGCTAGTTACTGTGTTTGACTCTTTGCACGTGGTGCTCTTTTAATCCTCACCATACACCAATGACTTATTATCTCTTTTTATAAAGAACACTAATGCTCAGAAATACTAAACAACTTATTCAAGGTCATTAAAAATAATGAAGAAAGGATTCAAACCTAGGCTTTGGTCTCCCTCCCTACCCTGATCGCATCTGTAAGGGTGGCAATAGCTGGAGCAGTGTTTCCCTCGGGTCTTGATGAGATGGTAATAGATCTTTCTCTTAGAGTCTTTACTAATCAACCTAAAATTGCATGATGGCTATGTTGAAGAATAAAACAAAGATCACCAGAACTATTAATAAACCAACTAGCTGACAAAATAAGCATACTCAAAGCTGAGTCTGTTAACTTACCAGGCAAGTAATCACATGCCAGTGAAGAAATTTGCTGAGTAGTTAGCTCAATCAGGGAGAAAAGTCAGAAAGTTTTGAGTTTAGAAAGGGGACATTCATGGTAATTAAGCATGAAAGCCGGCACTCTAGACGGGTGGGAATAAATCCATATGTCTGTACGTAGTTGGTTAAACCAAGATTCATTGTTTATGGGTCAGAAAAACATCTTCAGTTAGGTCCAGTAAGGGTGTGCTCTCTCTTTCTCTAAAAGCTCATGATCTTTTCTTAGCTTCAGCTTGCTACTAGCAGCAATGAAACACAGCAGTTAGTTTTATATCTCTAAAGCAAGTACTGTTATAGGTGGAAATTTTTCCATTTATAGCTCAAATACAATAGAAATTTATTTCTCACTCAAACAACCCAAGGCAATTTCCAATGAGGCAATTGGATGGTGTCTCCACAGTCATTGAGGGACCCTCGCTGACAGAGACTATATACTATCTTTCACATGTGGCATCTAAAATTTCCCAGGGCATTTAAAAATAAATAAAGCCACTTCATTATTAATGATGAGTGCCTTGGGTTGAATGTCCCCCCAAAACTTAATCCCCCTTGTAATGGTTGAGGGTGGGAAATCCTATTATGTTAATTGAAAGGTGAGGCCTGGAAGAGGTGATTAAATTGTTGGATCATGCTGTAGTAAATGGATTAAAAATGATGGTCATGGGTGTGGTATGGGGGACTTTGAAAGAAGAGTGAATGACGATAGTCTCTCTCTGCTCCACCATTGCACAATGTGATACCCTGCTGTCACTGAAGCCACCACCAAGGAAAGCCCTCACCAGATGTGTTCCCTGGACTTTGGACTTCTGAGCCTCTGAAACTATAAGGAATAAATTCCATTTTCTTCATAAATCATCCAGTTATATTTTGTTATAAGCAATAGAAACAGACTAATACAGAAAATGGTACCAGAGAAGTGGGGTGTTGCTTATAACAAATACTTGAAAATGTCAAAGGAGCTTTGGAACTGGGTGTGGAGGAAAGGCTGGAAGAATTCGAAGGAGCAGGCTAGGAAAAGCCTAGCAGCTGGTGGGAGTTTAGAAGATGAGAAAACCAGGGACAGTTTGGAATGTTTTAGAGATTGCTTAAATGGTGATGAGCAGAATGCTGATAGAAATATGGACAGTAAAGGCCATTCTGAGAAGTTCTCAGATGCAAATGAGAAGGGACTTATTGAAAACTGGGGGAAAGTTCAACCTTGCTGTGAACTGGCAAGGAACTTTGCTGCATTGTGTCTATGCCCTAGGACATTCTGGAAACTGAACTTGAGATTTGTGAACCAGAGTATTTGGTTCACAATAGAAGAAAATTTTTAAGCAGAAAAGCATTCAGGAAGCTGCATGGCTTCTTGCAACAGCCTACTCTGAGTTATGGTAGCAAAAGCCAGAATTTTAAAGGGAAGCAGATCATAAAGATTTGGAAAATTTGCAGCCTGGCCATGTGGTAGAGAAGCAGAGAGCATTTTCAGAAGAAAACTGCAATGGTGCTAAGATTAGTACAAAAGAAGAGGATTATCAAGAAAAGGGGGGAAAGGCCCTGAAGGCATTGCAGAAGCCTCTGAGGCCAACCCTTCTATTTTAGGCCAAAAGGCCTAGGGAGACACAATGGTCTTAAGGAACAGGCCTGAGGCACACTCCACAGTCTTGCTTCCCAGGGCCACGTGGGAAGCTGCTTCCAGCACCAGCACCCTGGCTGCTTTGGTGGCTCCAGCCATGGCTAAATTGTTCCCAGGTGTGGCTGGACCTGCACCTTTGGAAAATACAAGCCACAAACCTTGCTGGAGTCCATGCGCTGTTAGGTCTGCAGGCTCACAGAATGCCAGAGCTGTGAAGTCTTGGGAATCTCCACCTCAATTTCAAAGAATGGAAAAGCCTGGGGTCCAGGAAGAGATCTGTTGCAAGGACAGACTCACCAGAAATAGTCTTCTCTAGAGTGATGCAAAGAGGAAATGTGAGGTCAGAGTTGCAGCAGAAAAACCCCAGCAGTGCCATGCCTAGTGCGGCTGTGAGAGCAGGACTGCCATGGAGACCCCAGATCTATGGTGCTACCAGAATGCAACACCAGCCTGCAAGAGCTAAAGCATCCCCTAAGACCAGAAAAGCCATAGAAGAGAGTTGCCTGAGGACTTGGGGATCCAACCCCTGCACCAGCATGCAGAGGACATCAAACATGGAGTCAAGGTACATGATTCACAATCTGTAAGATTTAATGCCTGCCCTGCTGGGTTTTGAACTTATTTGGGACCTGTTAACGCCTTTCTTTTAGCCTATTGCTCCCTTTTTGTATGGGAATATATACCCTATGCTTGACCCACCATTGTATTTTGGCAGTAGATGACTTGTTTTGATTTCACAGATGGGACTTTGAACTTTGGACTTTTGAGTTGAAACAAGTTAAAACTTTGGGCATAAAATGAATGTATTTGCATGTGGAAAGGACATGAGTTTTGGTGTGCCAGGGGAAGAATGCCTTGGGTTGAATGTCCCCCCAAAACTTAATCCCCATTGCAACTGTGGAGGGTGGGGAATCCTATTATGGTAATTGAAAGGTGAGGCCTTGAAGAGGTAATTAGATTGTAGGACCATGCCTTAGTGAATAGATTAAAAATGGTGGTCATGGGAGTAGTTTAGAAGGCTTTCAAAGGAGAGTAAATGAGGAAGTTAGTCTCTCACTGCTCTCTCTGCTCCACCATTTTTGTGATAGGAAACTCTGCCGTCACTGTTACCATCGCTAAGGCTCTCACCGAATGTGTTCACTAGACTTTGGACTTCCTAGTCTCAGAAACTGTAAGCAATAAATTTCATTTTCTTCATAAATTATCCATTTCCAGGTATTTCGTTAGCAACAGAAATGGACTAATACAATCAGGATGTCTAGGAAGTGTTGATTCCCTCATGGCTTCTCTGGTCAGATAAAGAAAAATAGAAATGCTCAGTTTATTAGGCTTCCTGCTACAGAATGCTTAGCCTTTAGTTTGCCGATGAACTCTGTAATTTTTTCAATGAGATGTACAGATTTATAGCATTACTCAAACTGATTTGAGTATTTTATTTATTTTAGACCATGGTACAATGATCCAAAGAAATGATTCTCAACTTTAATGTGCATCAGAATATCAGAATCACCTGGCTTGTTAAAATACAGATTGTTGAGTCCCTCCCCAGAATTTCTGATTCAATGGGTCTAGGATAAGGCCTGATAAGGCCTGAGAAATTTGCATTGTAATGGCAGAGGAAGGGTCTCTTACCTGGTAGCTGGCCTCAACCCACCCCATTCTCTTACCAGGTTCTTGACTCCACCACAGGAAAGAATTCAAGAGCAGAGTCACAATAGAAAGTGAGAACAGGTTTAATGTAACAAATAAGAAATACAGACTTCACAGACAAAGCGCAGTATAGCTCCAGAGACTGAGCAGGGTCCACTCCAAGTTTAACACAAAAGGAAGAAATACACACTCAAAGTTCAGTACAGAGTATAGGCTGGGTCAAGAGAGTGAGCAGCCACTGGTTGAAAGTAAGTTTGATACAAAAGAAAGCATACGCACCTCAGCTGGTGAAGTGCAGGTTGGCGCCAGGAAAGTCAGCAACAACCGTGCCTTCTGCCAGGATTCAGCTTTTATAGTTTTGCTATCTAATACATATCCATGCTATCTAATGAATATTCAACTAAGAGGGTGGTTCCCTGTTATGTAACATAGTTTTGCACATGTTCAGCTGGGCTCCCCTCTGTAAGAAAATAATCTAAGTGATTTATCTTCAGAAATAATTCAGGCCCAGCCTGAAAGTTGCCTGAATGGTCCAGCCCATTCCTGGGGGGTTGCTGAATAGATAAAGTTGTCCTTGAGATGGTAACGAGTTAATAGCCCTTTATTGTTCTCTTCATTTCCTAATGTTTCTCCTTCCACAGGGTGTTGGGTGGGCCTTTTTTCCAGGCTTGTCCTGAGCCCTCAGACAAAGAAATTTCCTACAAGGGGGTAGTAAATTGGGGTATTTTAGATGTCATATGGGAAGATTATACACTCTGTAGTACTCTCAGCCAATGAGGAGGCAGGGGCAGGGACTTGCATACTAGGAAATAAATTGCTTGTTACAGCCCTTTTCCATGGGCCTGCCCATTAGACGCCCGAAACTTGCAAGGCCATAATTAAAGTCTTGCTTTTCTCTACCTCATGTCTCTATGTCCATCCTTTGGCCTTGGACAGGTGAGGGTGTTTCTCACACCTCCCAGCATATTCATTGGTCAAATTCAATCACATGCACTAGATGTATTCAAGAATATTCTGTGCTCTTTAGCACCCCTAGTGGAAGGACATTCAAAGGATAAATTCCACTTTACTGAGCATGCTCAGCTACCAGGGTTACAACTCTTCTCTACTGAGCATGCCCAGCCACTGGATTTACATAAGCCAACCCCTTTTGGTCTCAATTTCCCCCTGTTAGTGCCAAAAATAGGTCTAACTAGCAGCAGTAACTTTCTTCTAGGGGAGGGCCTGGAGGAGAGGCCTGAAACCTTGGGAATGTCTTGAAACCCAGAGGTGTGTTCTGTAACCCAAGCCCTTGGAAACTGAGCACTTCTTATCTCATTTCCAATAAGTTCTCAGGTGATGCTAGTGCTGTTGGTCCAGAGACCACACTTTGAGTAGCGTTGATCTATAAGATCACTTAAGAGCAAAGGGAAATTTGAAGTGATGGGGATGAGGACGTGTGCCTCTTGGCTGCAAGTACTGAGCTGCCACTTCTGCCATAGCCTCTATTGCTTTCTCAAGCCCAGCCCTCTCACTTGGGAGAAGCTGTGGGTCTAGCACCTTTTCATATACTTGTTGGCCATTTGTATGTCTTCTTTAAAAAAAAAGTCAATTCAGGTCCTTCTCCCATTTTTAAATTGAGTTATTTCTTTTTTTGCTATTAAGTTGTAAGAGTTCCTTATATATTTTGGATATTAACCCTTATCAGATATATGGTTTGCAAATATTTTCTCCTAATCCTTAGGTTGCCTTTTCTAGTACACATTCTAGACAATTGCATCCATAGAAAAATAGAAAACAATTTAATAAATACAGAAGAGATGAAATGAGTAAAAACAGTCTCCTAAAGAGCCTTTGAAAGGACCAATAAAGTAAAAAAAAAAAATTAAAGAAAAAAGTCACAAAATATTATATTAGGAATGAGAACATCATTACAGGTATACATGCACAGATATTAAGAAAATTTTTCAAATTATCCTATTTTTATCAAATCTAAAATACACCATCAATTGTAAGATATGCCATTATTTTATGCACCACTGAAAGACTACTGCCAATTAAACTATGATACAGAACTTTTTATCACTTACAATTCTTATATGTATTGAAATAACCCTTTTATATTTATTTAGCCATACCTATTTTATTATACATCACATCCGTGTACAAAACAATAAGGAAAATAAGAGTGAAATGCATTGGTCAGATATTCCTGAAGTTCCATATTTAGTCTCTCACTCTTCTGAATCAATTCTGAGTTGGAGAGTTTAAAACACAAGAAAACAAAAAACTAAACCATAAAACAGAAATCAGCATATTAAGTCTATAAGGACTGTTAACGTCCTCTTGCTTTGGTTTAAAATATTCAACTACCCACCCAGTTTTCATAAATAAAGATTCAGACATCTATTCCTCATCTGTTTTTATTTTGCTTGCGAGTAGGATTCTTTAAAAAAAAAGCTCCACGACTTAAAGAAAACTATGGATTTGAGAACTCCACTGGCAGGGGAAGAAAAGTCTTACTCATATCATCTCTGAAATAATAAATGAGAAAAAAAATCTATCTTTGGCTTACGTTTCTTGCTATTTTGGAAAACTCAATGCAAAACAAACAGGACAAGCTCAAAACTCAGTGGGCCAGCCTACGAAACTGTAAAGTGTGAAATGGATTAATACAAAGTGAGCATGTGAGTCTGCTCAGGATAATACTTTGTATTCATTAAGTAGCTTCAGACAACAGCTTCAGGTATTTTCCTGCCAGTAACTATACAAGTGGACACCCAAATCAGCTGGGAGAGTAACATGTGATTTATTTGTCTTATTTTTAAGTGTAACTTTAGATGCAAAAAAATTATTAACAAACTCAACAACACAAAATATATTTAAAATACAGAGAAGCTTATACTATTTTTCCAGTTTTATCAAGGTATAATTGATAAATAACAATTGTATGTATCTCTGGTATACTGAGTGATGATCTGATATACGTATATATTGTGAAGCTAATGTCACAATGTCAAAATTATTTCCCAATCAAGATAATTAACATATCCAACACCTCACAAAATTTTCTTGTGTGTGTGTGTGGTAAGAATACTTACGATATACTCTCTTATAAAAATTCATGCATACAATACTCTATTAAATACAGTCACAATGTTATATATTAGGTCTCCAGAACTTATTTATCTTATAACTGAAGGTTTGTACCCTTTGACCTACATCTCCCCATTTCCCCTTCCCCCTGTGCCCTGGCAACCAACGTTCTACTGTCTATTTCTATGAATTCAACTTTTTTAGGTCTCATGCATAGGTAAGATCATCCAGTATTTGTCTTTCTGTACCTGGCTTACTTCACTTAGCATAATGTCCTTCAGGTCGTTCATGTTGTCACAAATGGTAGGATTTTCTTCTTTTTTAAGAAGAAAATGTTGTATAATATGGACCACTTCATTTTATCCATTTATCTATCAACAGACACTTAGGTTGTTTCCATATTTGGGGTATTATGAACTGAATAGTGCTGCAGTGAACACAGGAATGCAGATAGCTCTTCAGGACAGTAAGATAGTCCTTTGGATATGTACCCAGAGGAGGGATTGCTGGATAATATCTTAGTTCTTTTTAAAAATCTTTTAAAGGAAATTCCACACCATTTTCCATAATGGCTATACCAATTTACATTCCAAACAATAGTGTATAAAGGTTCCATTTTCTCCACAACATTTATCATTTGTATCCTGTGATTTTACTGAATTTATTAATTCATTCTAAAACATTTTTGTGGAATCTTCAGGGTTTTCTATTTATAAAATGTCATCTGCAAACAGTGATAATTTTACTTCTTTCTTTCAATTTAGATGGCTTTTTCTTTCTTTTCCTTGACTAATTACTCTGGCTAGCACTTTAGTACAATGTTCAATAAAAGTAGCAGGAGTTAGCATTTTTCTCTTGTTACTGGTCTTAGACTGAAAGCCTTCAGCTTTTCACTACTGAACATAATGTTAGCTGTGGGATTTTCATAATTGGCCTTTGTTGTGTGAAGTTCTTTCTACACCTAATTTGTTGAGTCTTTATTATGACAGAATGTTGAATTTTGTCAAATGCTTTTTCTGCATCTATTTAAATTATATGATTTTTATCCTTTATTCTGTTAATGTGGCATATCACATTCATTAATTTGCTAATATAACATATATGTTGAACCAATCTCATATCCCTCAGACAAATCCCAATTGGTCATAGTGTATGATCCTTTTGATGTGCTCTTAAATTCAGTTTGCTAGTATTGTGTTGAAAATTTTTGCATCTATGTTCATCAGGGGTCTCCTGTAATATCCTTGTCTGGTTTTCGTATCAGGGTTATGCTGGCCCAGTAAAGTCAGTCTGAAAATGTTCCCTCATCCTTAATGTATCGGAAGAGTCTGAAAAGGATTGATATTAATTCTTTAAGTGTTTAGCAGGATTCACCAGTGAAGTCATCAGTTTCTTAGTTTTTATTTTTGGGGGACAGTTTTGATTACTGATTCAATCTTGCTCATTATTGTTCTGTTCAGATTTTCTATTACTTTCTGATTCAGTCTTGGTAGGTTGTAGGATTCTAGAAATGTATCCTTTTCTTTTATATTATCCAATTTGTTGATATATAATTGTTTAAAATAGACTCACAATCTTTTTTATTTCTGAAGCACTCATTGTAATGTCTTTTCTTTTGTTTATAATTTTATTTATTTGAGTCTTCTCTCAGTTTCTCTAGCTAATGATTTGTCACTCTTATCTTTTTTAAAAAATTAACTCTTGGTTTTGTTGACTTTTTCTGTTTTTTCTCTAGTGTCTGTTTCACTCATTTCTGCTCTAATTTTTGTTATTTCCTTCTTTCTGTTAACTTTGGGCTTACTCTGTTCTTTTCTAGCTTTTTGAGACATACAATTAGGTAATTTATTTGACATCTTTCTGTTTTCTTTATGTAAGTGTTTGTTACTATACATTTCCCTCTTATATCTGTTTTTACTGTGTCCCATAAGTTTGGTGTGTTGTGTTTCTATTTTTGTCTGTCTCAAGGTTATTTTCTTTTCCTTTTGATTTATTCTTTGACCCATTAGTTGTTCAGGGGCATGTTGTTTAATTTCAACATATCTGTGTATTTTTAATTTTTCTCCTATTATTGATTTCTAGCCTTATACCATTTTGATCAAAAGAGATATTTCATATGATGTGAATCTTCCTAAATTTGTTAAGGCTTGTTTTGTGACCTAACATATGATCTATCCTGGAGAATGCTCCATGTATGCATCCTACTGCTGTTGGATGAAATGTTCTGTGTATGTCTGTTAGGTCAATTTGGTGTAAAGTATACTTCAAGTCTGATGTTTGCTTACTGATTTTCTGTCTGGATGACCTTGTACTGAAGTCCCATACTATTATTGTATTGCTGTCTATTTCTCCCTTCAGGTCTATTAATATTTGCTTTATATATTAAGATGCTCCAATGTTGGGTGCATATATATTTACAATTGCTGTATACTCTTGATGAGCTCATTACTTCATCACTACATAATGAAATTCTTTTCTCTTATTATAGCTCTTGACTTAAAGCCATTCTATATACTTTGATTGGTGAGTTTAACCCATTTACATTTAAAGTATTGATAGGTAAGAAATCACTACTGCCATTGTGCTACTTGTTTTCTCGCTGTTTTGTAGATCTTTTGTTCCTTTCTTCCTCCCTTGGCATCTTCCTTTGTGATTTGATGATTTTCAGTACTGGTATGTTTTGATACCTTTCTCTATCTTTTGTGTATCTACTATATGGTTTTGCTTTGTAGTTACCATGAGGCTTATGTAAAACATTTTATGTTTTTGATGTCACAATTTACATCTTTTCATACTGTGTATCTGTTAACAAATTATCATGACTATAGTTATTTTTAATACCTTTGCCTTTTAACCTTTAAATGATTTACACACCACCATTACAATGTTGGAGAGTTTGAATTTGACTACATACTTACCTTTACTAATGAGTTTTATACATTCATATGTTTTCGTATTACTAATTAGCATCCTTTTGTTTCAGCTTAAAGAACTTCCTTTTGTATTTCCTATAAGGAAGGTCTATTGGTGATGAACTCTCTAAGCTTTGTTTGTCTTAGAAAGTTTTTCTCTCTCTTCATTTCTGAAGGCCAATAAAATATTCTTGGTTGGCAGATGGTTCTTTCAGCACTTTGAATATACTTTCCTACTCCCTCCTGGCATGCAATGTTGCTGGTAAGAAATCTTCTGATAGCCTAATGAGGTTTCCCTTGTATGTGATAAACCTCTCTTCTCGTGTTGCTTTCAAATTACTTTCATTGCCTTTGATTTTTGACAGTTTGATTATAATGTGTCTCAGTGTAGCCACCTTTGAGTTGAACCTGTTTGAGGACCTTTGAACTTCATGTACCTGGATATCCATATCTCTCCCCAGATTTGGGAAATTTTTAGTTGTTATTTTTTTAAGTACTCATTCTTTCATGCTCTCTCTCTATTCCTTCTAGAACTAGCAAATTTAGCTCCCTTCAGTATTATGGTTCATAGGTCCTTTATCCTCAACCAGTGATATAAAAGTGCTGGAGTGAATAAATAAATAAACACATAAAATAAACCCATAATAATAAACAGGATAAAGAGTTCACCAAAGTTTCTGAGAGGAAAAAAAAAGATATAAGGATATTTATGGAGGTGAAGAAAACTCTTTCCCAGAGTTAGCACTGGTAGAAGTCTTCCTCATTCCCTTCCTTCTTCTCACAAAAGTACAGCAACAAATGTTTAAACCCAAGGGGTGTGAGAAGCACCTTCTTAAATAATTGAAAGAACTCTCTGGAGAAAGTGTAGGTACCCATTCCTTCTTCCTTGTGGTACTTCTGGAGTCCTTTAGTCTAAATGCTTTCTCCCTCCTCCCCACTGTCCTTAAAGGGAAGCCTGTATGATGATGTGTTCCATCCTTCTCCATACACAGTTGCCAGCCAACATTCCCACCCAAGCCAGAAATCCTTCGTTCATACAACAGAGGAAACCACACTAGTTACTTGGTCTTTCATTCTTTTATAGGATTCCATTGCACGGGATCAACAGGAAAATAAAGAGAATCTGCAGCATAAAAAATGAAAGACAAAAACAAACATGAATAAAACAGAGATAATTCAGGGAACAGAAGAAAATATTATTAAAATTGCAGAGAAAGAGAGTTAAAGATAACATATAACTAAAATAAGAACATCTTCTACAGAAAGGGGATGATGAGAGAACGAGAGCTCTTAGAAGTAAAAAGTACTATTGCCGTATTGCCAAAATAAAAAAAATTCAAAAGAAAAACTGGAAAATAAAGCGTAAGAAAATTTTTAAGACACATAGAAAAAAGACAAAGTGATGGGTAACGTGGCAGAATTTGATAAAAGATTTGGCAAGAAGTTCCAAACACTGATTAAGTGAAGTCCCAGAAGCAATACCTGCCCAGAAGAGAGACTAGTACCACCAGCAAGTCATGGGGACCCTGAAGGCAGAGCTCGGAAGAGGTGGGTGTGGCTTCATCCAGTTCCGCTTTACTTCCTAAGTGGAAAACCAGCCACCTTGTCAAAACTGAGACTTTCTTGTTTTCCCAGGACTACAACAGTAGCTCAGAAGGATTTCTGCCATAGTATAGGGAGTACTTAGGACAAACTCCTTCCCACCAGTGTGGTATTTGCCGTCTGCAATTTCCTCTCAAGCTCCTTTTATATTCCCACAGAGCAGGTCCCCAGGTGGCATTTGATAGGCCCCTTCCCCAAAACTGTTTTAAAATTTAAAAATTTTAAAAAGAAAGAAGAGCAAAATGAAAGAGAGATATTTTTTCAAAGAAATAATAGGAATATTCCAGAGTTGAAGACAGGCATCTTTACATTAAAATAGCCTCTGAATAGAAATGGGAAAGTGTGTGTGTGTGTGTGTGTGTGTGTGTGTGTGTGTGTGTATTTTTTTTTCCTAAATGGCAAGGGGATCACAACCCACAGCATGGTATAATCTGCACCACACTCAGCCAGTGAGCACACCGGCCATCCCTATATAGGATCCGAACCTGCAGCCTTGGAGCTACCAGCACGAAACTCTCTCTAGTGAGCCATAGGTCCAGCCCAAGAAAATGTAGATATATTTTAAAGACATTTCAGAGCATCAAGATAAAGTGAATATTTTGAGAAGAAAATGCAAATTATTCCAAATAACTAGACAAGAACTAGATAGGCATTATATTTCTTGTTAGCAATAAGATACGCTAGAGAGACAGTAAAGTAATACTTTCAAAATTCTAAGAAAAACATATTTTCAACTTAAAATTCTATGGCACATCAAGTCAATAATAAAGTGTCATGGTACTTGATTGCTGTGATTAGAATAGATTTAGAAAGTTTACTTGCTATCTACCTTTTCTTAAAAAGTTACTTGAGGATTTACTCTAGCCAAATAATAAATAGAATGCAGGGAAACTGGAACTAAATGGGAAAGCTAAGGAAGGGAAGTCCCAAGATGACAACAGACCTAGACAGCAATCGGTCTATTTTGAAGAGGCAGTGAGAGGGCTCTGAGATGGAGAGCTCCAAGATAAAGGAAGATGCCACAAAGTGTGACTGACAGGCTGGAAAAAGTAAGCACATGACAAAGGCAAATGAAAAAAAAAATTTAGAAACCCCAATAAAATAAAAAAGCAAAAAGAAAACAAAAAAGACATGACAAGAACGTAAGTTTCAAATATAAAACAAAAGTACAGCATTTATTTTAAATAATTGGTAACAAATCTGTGATGGTTAACTTTATGTATCAACTCGACTGGATCATAAGGTGCCCAGATATTTTGTCAAATATTATTCTGGGTATTTTTTAATGAGATTAACATTTGAATAAATATACTGAATAAAGCAGATTGCCTCCCCTGCTATGGGTGGTCATCCAGTCAGTTGAAGGACTGAATTGGACAAGAAGACTAACCCCTCCTGTGAATAAGAAGGAACCCCTCCTGCCTGACCGCCTGAATTGGAACGTGGGTCTTTTCCTGCCTTTGGATTCAAACTGAAACATGGGCTCTTCTTGGTCTCAAACCTGCCTGACTTTCAGGCTGGAACTTCAACGACCAGCTCAAAATTAAAATTTCATCATCCGCATTTAATGCAGAGTGTTAACATATAGTTGGATACAAAGGGCAGGACTATATTTTTCTAATCTTTTAATCCTTGGTACACAGTAAAAATAAAGAAATAAATAAACCGCTGGCTTTCCTGGGTCCCCAGCTTGTCAACTGAAGATATTGGGACCTGTCAGCCTTCGTTAACATGTAAGCCAAATCCTTATAATTTAAATACACACACACACACACACACACACACACACACACACACACACACACACACACACACACCCTGTTGGTTCTGTTTCTCTGGATAAGCCTTACTAATACAATATCTTTGCAATAGAAGAGAAGAAATGTAATTTTAGCACCCCCTAATTACAAATTGAATTTTCTTTATATTGTTATATAATATCATTTTCTGTATCATTTTCCGGCATTAAATTTAACATATGGACAGAACACGGAAGATTTGTGTGTGGTTTCTGAACAGAATGCAAGTTTTATTTTTGTTTTTGGTTTCGTTTTTTTTTGTTTGTTTGTTTGGACTTTTGCAGTAACTTGGAACAGAATGCACGTTTTAATAACTTTGGTAAAATAAAAGCAAAAATTTGATTAATATAAAGTAGACCATAGAGAAGGGAGGAGATCAGACAAAAGAAGAAGCTGATATTTCATCTCACATAGTGGACTGTCAAGACACCCTATTGAAAGTAAATAGAGCAAGGAAATGGGAATTAAGGTTGCTATTTAAAGTAATAGTTAAGGAACTGAGGAACTAAAAGTAATATACCTGTCAGCTACAGGTAGGAGGAAGAGGTGGAAGGTGTTATGGCCAACGTCCAACGGGTAAGAGAAATTTGCCCACGAGAACTGGGTGATAGGAAAAGAGTTTATTTCTGGCAGCCAGGGCTATGCAGGCCAATCGAAGTGCGCAGCCCGAGTTGAAACCTCTCGCAGCTTTTATTTTTAGCTAGGCGGGAATTTTTCACGCCTGACACAATCTAGCCAATGCAAGCAAGCCAGCGATACATAAGCTAATTTTGTGGGTAGCCCTGTAGCCCCTCCCCACCCTGGATTCCCCATAGGGACTTTTCAGGCTAAAATGGCAGAGCCACCTAAAATGGCGTTGGCCATGCTACTCTGTTTATTCCCCCATTTATTTTAGCAAGCGACTTGTACAGAAGCAGAATGCATATGTTAAGGTCAGTAGGGGCTGGGGCATCCCTTATCAAAGGGAACCGGAGGTTGGTGAAGCCAAAGCCTCAACTTTCATAATGAAGATCCAATAGATATCACCTATTTTACAGTTTCTTCTACATTGATAATTACCTATGGATAAATGTAAAACTAAAGATAAAACCATATTGTCTGGTTCATTGAGGTCACCGGAATTATCAAGAGTTTGCCTGCAGAACAGGCAGGGACAGATGAGAGTTTACTGCTTTTCATTATATAAGGAATTAAATAAGGAATTAAAGTTATTTTAAAATTTAAATCAGTCAAAAGAAGAGAAGAAAAAGAAAAGGAATAGAAGAAATAAAAGAACAAACCAAGAGTAAATGCACTTTTTAAAACATCAGTGTTTCCTATGGGTGGATGACACAGAGCTTTTGCATTTTAATGCTAATTTCTTTAAAAGATTCCTGCTGATTTCTAGTGATTGTTAGAAATATCCATCTGAAATAGAAAATAGTGGTGGTGAAAATAAACCTTACTTCAACTTCAGATATTTTAGGAATAAATATTCAGGTTCTTTTTTCACTTAAAAGAACAAAATCCATCTGCTCCTTAGGATTATTGACAGCCTTTCTTCTACCACATGGGTTTTATTTTATGCAGCAGCATGAAGCTACAGTTTTGAGGTCTAGTTTTCTACCTTTTGTTTATTTTCTTCTCTCTTTCTTTGGGGAAAATAAAAAACATGCTGATTCTTAGTCAGAGATTGAATTCCTACCTGTGTTCCCCTCTCCTCCTTGGAGAACAGGGTTTTTTTGTGGCTGCTGTTGTTGTTTTTTAATTTCCTTTAAGGGATGCAATGGATTTCTGTTATCTAGAACCATATTATCAAGCTGTCAAGCACAGCACACACAGATAGGGTATTAGGCATATAAAAAAATAAAAGAACCATCAAAAAAGATAAAAGTCAATTAAACTCCACAGTGAAAATATTATAGACCACGAAAGCAGTCTGATCTTATTTTAGTATGCACCTTGATCTGTCAGGGTCCAGAAAATGACTTTTAATGAGCAATCTAACAAAAAAACCCAAAAGGTATACTCTGGCACAAGTGATTGAAAAAAGCAATTGTCAGTAAATAATGGATTTTTTTTAAAAATAGGTTTTTAATCATCCCAGTAAAGTCCTTCAATTCAACAATGAGAGAATTCACTTAAGCCTTAACCAAGAAAAAACCAAGGAGCATAAGAGTTTAAGGAGCTAAGAATGGTGTTGAGAAGATGATATGTAGATGCTGTCAAAATTGGAGGACAAAGACTAAAATACTGAATTGAACATAATTAAGCGTCAAAAACGCTTGGGGTGTGTGAATACATTTCTGAAATATTCCACAAGAAATGGAGTAATATGGGCCCTAAAAGCAGCAGAACTTACCACAAGTAGAAAGTTGGAGAAAGGGAGCAATTATAAAATTGAGCAAAATTAAAGCTGAGAGACCACATCTTGAAACGTGTAGGAAACATTAAAACCTTCTCAAGTCTCTAGCGTTCTCCTGTTCTATACCACAACTCTCTAGCTATTGTCCTAATTCCCCAGCTGGATTCAAGGGCAAGGTCTGCATGTCTTGTCTACTTTTTCACCTATCTTCATGACTCAGTTCATTGCAGCATCTAACAGCCTCCACCTGTTTACTCTTGCTAAGGTTACGAGTGGCCTCTACTGGCCAAATCCAAAGTCTGTAATTTAGTCCTTATCTTTCTTGACATTTCTGTTCATTTAAGATTGTTAGACACTCTGTCCTTGAAACTGAATTTTCCTTGAAATGGTTCCTCTTTTGCTGGTCTCCTGACCTTATGGTCATTCATTTGAAAAATAGTTATTGAGGGCATACAATGTGTCAGGCACTCTAATAGGCTCTGTGGACACAAAAGTAAATGACACTGATAAAAATCCTTGATCTCACAGAATTTCCATGGTAAAGGGGGATGTAAAGAAATAAGTAAAACATTCAGTGTACTAGAAAATTAGAAAATGATTCCTGCTAAAAAGGGGGGAAAATAGGTAGGGAAGTTGAGATAAGGTGTTTAAGCAGTTTGGGATTGTAATTTTAGATAAAGTAGCCAGAAAAGGTAATATTGGATGTTGATTAAAAACCTGAAGGAAGTAAGGAAGTAAACCAAGTGGATTTCTGCAGGAAGACCAATCCAAGCAGAGAGAACAGTAAGTTCAAAGGCCCTGAGGCAGAAATGTGCAGGATGTATTAGAAGAACATGAAGAAGACCACTGTGGCTAGAGTCAAGTGAATACAGGAGAGAGAAGTAGGAACTGAGTTAAGAGAAGTAATCAGGGACAGATCACAGAGAGCCTTGTGTGGCCATTGGAAGGAGCTTGACATGTACTCCAATTGAAGTGAGAACCCATTGGGGAGTTTTAGTAGAGAAATAAGAAGACATTTTAGCAGGATACCTGGCCACTCTATTGGAATAGAATGAAGGAAATTCATTCTATTCAATAGTATATTATGGGTTGAAGCAAAAAGACCAGTTAGGAAGCCATTGCAATATTCCAGCTGAGAAATGTTAGTAGCTTTGACCAAGATGGTAGCGGTGAAGGTGATAAGTAGTTACATTCTGAATGTGTTTTCTAGGTGAAGGTGATAGGAGTTACTGATTTTTGGCCTAAGCCACTGGGAGAATCTAGTTGCCATTTACTGAGATGGGAAGACTGCAGGTGAAGTAGGGTAAGTGAGAGAGGATGACAAAACGTCAGAAGCTTGCTTTTGGAGATGTTAAATAGGAGGTGCCTATCAGACATTCACATGAAGCTCTATAATGGGCAGGCAGGTGTATGAGTCTGAAATTTAAGGGAGAAGTCTAAGCTAGAGATATAAATTTGGAAATCATAAAACACACATGGTATTTCCAGCTATGAAACTGGATGATCACGAAGAGAGTGCAAAGAGAAGAGAAGCTCTCCAAGGACTGAGCTCTGGGAGCCTCCAGTGTTTGAAGTTCTGCTCCATCTCCGTGGAGAGTGGTCCCCGGGATCTTTCCTTGCTCTCCTCTCCTCCAGCACCGAGGTTTCAGCTCCTCTGGACATCTCCCCTTTTGCCTTGTCTTCCTCCCAGTTACAGGCTTGGGGTGACCAACGTGACTTCTATTTTTTTCCCATAACATCTTTGGTCTTCATATGAACCATGTTTCCTCGACAGCACTTATCACAATGTGTATTTACTGTATTTGTGTGTCTTGTTTGCTATCTGCCTGCTTCACTACACTGCAAGTTTCATGAACTCTGATGCCAGCTGTGTCATTAACCATTTGTAACCTCAGCAACAAGCACAAGGCCTGGCATATTGAAAGAAAATATTTGTATTTGTTGAAAGAACAAATATGAGCCGTTCACTGATGACTCCCCGATACCTAATCTCAGTTTGATATTTTTTTCCCTGAGCTTCAGAATTCACCAAACTGGCTCTGAGTTTTTCATTTGGATGTCCCACAGACACCTCAAACTCAATATATACAAAAAGAACTCCAAATAGTGCTTTGTAAGCCAGTGTTGCCTCCTCATGTCTTATTTCAGTGGCTAGAGAGATCGTTTACTTAGCCATCCAAATCAGAAATCTAAAAGTCATCCTAAACTCCTTTTCTTCAGTTCCTTTATCCCATTTGTTACCAAATCTTGTTAATTCTTCTCCTAAATGTTCTTCAGCTTTATCCCTGTACCCTTGGCTCTAGTTCACCTTCTCAATTTTTATTTTAAAAGCTTTATATTTACTCTTTGTGACTCTATTCTAGCACTTTCAATCCATTTTGCTCATTGTTTCCAGAATAATCTTTCAAAAAAAGCAAAACTGACCCCATCAGCCTCCCCATTAAGATCTCATTTGGACCTTTTCACCTCTCATGGGGATCAGAAACCAATGACCAATAAACTCTATGTATAGTTTGGCCCATACATTGTTAAGTAAATTTGAATTTGTTTCCAACATTTAAATTTGGAATATTTTTTGTACAAACCCAGATTTCTAGCTCCACTTGAAAAATCCAAAGCTCTGGTAACACCGGACACAAATTTCCAAATATCAACAGCATGGAACAGAATACCGCCTACTTCCTGTGGACTGGGAGTGTCTTGAGCTGCATGCAGTTCACCACACGCCAGCCCAGCTCCTGTCACTCATGTAAGACTGGATCCACTGGCCTAAAGGGTAAACTTCAAATACCTTACCATGGCATATGCTTCTGCCGGACAGCCTGTCTGAGATCCTCCCTTTCCATGTCCCCTCACTTTGATGCCCATTCCGCTCTGACCTCACACTATACTTTAGTCATGACAAAATATCTGCAGTTCCCCAAACACACCATGATCTCTAATATCTCTCCAGGTACACACAACGTTCCTCTATCTGGAATGCCCTTGAGCCCCTTTAAACTCCCCCTCATGCTTCCAAAGAGAGACAGATCTTGATGGGCTGACAGGCACATCTCCTCCTTTTGGGGTAGATTAGCAGACAGCTAGCTTAGTAGGTCTGAAATATCTCAAAAAAAAAAAAAAGAGAGAGAGAGAGAGATGACACTAGCGGCTAGGTTTGGAGGTTCTCCATTCATCACAATGCCATTTTCCTCTCCCATTGTCATATGATCACAAGCATGTCCTCTGTTCTTCTAACCCTATAAATATGTGGATAGTTATGGGGTTGGTACCCCTTTCAACTGTAACAGTGTCTGTTGCATATGCAGCCTAGAACTGGCCTAAGCTATGGGACAGTGAGAGAGTAGAAGGTCACGTGTGCTCTATTAATTCTCTGCTTGTAGGTTTTCCCCCAATAAACCCTTTAAAATATCATTCCATGCAGTGCTAGAGGTGTGTATCCATGATCCCTTAGCACATTACCTTCAATTTCCTGTCCCCACCTCCGTTGACTTGTAAAGCTTTTCCTGACTTTCCTAGAAGACAGATCTTTGCTCCTCCCACAATCCCCTGGACACCTTGTTCATTCTCCTGGAGTTAATCCTGACACTTAGAGGATTTATCAGCTCTGTTGTAATTTCTTATGCTAGCTCATTATTCATCTTTCTAATACCACATCAGGCACAGAGCAGAAGCCTGATCAATGTTTATATGAGTTAGCTGAATAACATTATATAGAGTCACTCAAATAACTTTCTTACAGCAATTATTCATGAAATAAAGCACTGAGTCTTCCCATCTTATTCAGTAAAATTTGAAATAAATAACATCAGGTTTCTTTTCATTTTTCTGCATTTCTTAGTATTATATTTCTTTTTATTCTTGATATAACAATTTCATGAAAAGGTTTAGAATTAATTTCAACAAGGTTCTCATAACGTGTTTAGCGTGGTGCCCAGCAAGGAGCGAGTGCTCTGCCACAGAGCAGCACACCAGGAAGGCAACATTCCACATGGTTGAAAACAAAAGTATTGGAGTTAATCAAGATTCCAATCCTGCAGCCAAAACAGCACATAGTGCACAGTGGGCACGGAACAAGTGAAAGAGCATATGCTGGCTCTGTTCACTATTCCTGGGCTGCCTCCAAGCCTTTGCACTTGCTGTTCTCCCTACCTGAAATGATCTTCCCCAGATATCTGCCTGGCTCCCTCCCTCCCCTAGAACTCTATTCAAATTTCCATACATACATATATATATATATACACACACATATAATTTTTTTTTCCCTGCTGCTGGACAGTATAGGGATCTGAACCTTGACTTCGGTGTTGCCAGCACCGTGCTCTAACCAAGTGAGCTAACCAGCCAGCCCTTTATTCAAGTCTTCTTATTGAGAGGCCTTCCCTAAAGAACACAAATGAAATGAACTCTGGCATTTCCATTTCCCCTTACCCTATTTTCGCTCTCCAATTTAATGCTATAGAGCTAGTTCTCCTCTAGCTGAAACATTAGCTCAGAGAGCAAAGATTTTCTCTGCTTCGTTTGCTTCTGCATCTCCACCTAGAGCAATGTCTGGATGAATGAATCTTGAAGAATCTTGACAAGTCTCCTCTTCCTCATTTGTAAAGTAATGGGATAGAAATAAATGTAGTAATGCCTTCTAAATGAAATTATATCATCCCTTTTCCCCGGATCTTTGCCCATCGAAACCTCCTTCCTTAACTCAGTTCAAATTCTGTGCTGCCAGATAAAGTTAGTAAAGTTGGTCGTGCTACAAAGCTCTTTCTTGCACACACCTACTCTGAGCTGTCTATATGGTAGCTAGATCATAATAGATTTGTGTTTTCATAAAATTTGGAATATCAGAGTTGTCGTGAATCCAGAAGCTCACCTAGACCAACCAACTCATTTTATAGATATGGACTGTGAAGACCGTAGGGGCCAAGTGACATAGCTGAGATCACACAGAGTTAGTCGTAGAGCCAGGATAAAAGCCCAGATTGTAGAATCCTATTCCACACCCATTACAGTAAAACATGGTCCTACCATCATTAAAAGAGCACCACCAGTTTTCAAATATCTTCCCCTGACTCTGAGTCCATTCCTTTTCTACTGTAATAACCTAATGCCTCCTCCAGTCTTGCCCATTAAACTTAACCAGCGGAAACAGTTTTATTCTTCCAGTAGCCAAATCTCTCCTGACAAGCTAAGGTGAAATTAGCAATAAGAAGACAGAGCTTGACCTCACTGAGTCTGTGCTCAGAAGCAATTCTTTATCCCGTGATCTTTGCTTTGCAAAATTTGTTCCTATGGTTTCATGGGACACATAATTCTTGCCAAATCAAGGTCCTCAAACTTTCTAAGGCTACTGGACAGGTACTTCAAAGATTGTGAATTCTCAGCGTCTTAAGAGAGCCACTCAATATAACCAACTGTGGCGACTGATTTAATTACGTAGCCACTGTGGTTTAAAAGACTGTTTTTGTACAGATCCTATTTAATCATCCTGTATTCTGCTGGAATTTGGCACCAAATACAATCTAATGTCCATGGGCATTTAGAATTAATTGCTTCCTACTCACACCCACTTCAAGTCCCAAAACAATGTTTCCATCCTACAGTCACCAATGTTTTAGAAGACATTACTGCCCCCTAGTGGAAATACTAAAAACTGTTCCTGGGAATATTACCCCCCAAATCAAAATCTTCCCAAGAAAGAATGTTCTCCAGCTTATCCAATAAAAACTAACTTCCTAGTAATCTGAAAATTGAAAGGTCATAGGGTCCCAGTGACCGTGTTATTTTCCTGCTTCCTTTTTCCCTCCCTAACCCCCCGACCCCTAGCTCAAATTGCTTTAGGCATCAACAACTCATCATCAGATGGCCTCCAGGATAGTGACACTGGAAGGCTGAAATGTCCTCAATAAATATTCATAGGCAAAGCATCAGTGATCACTTTAGGACAAGGCAAACGTTTGTATTTATAAACTAAAATTATTACTTGTTGGAGTTCAGGGAGAGCTCTAATTCATGCATCTACTAAAAATCTGGCTTCTGTTCAAACTTGGCACGTTTGCAAATCACCTCTACTTCCTCCCCAATTGTTGCTACCCATGTCGTTTTCCTACAAAAAAGTTAAATGAAAGGGGTAAGTAGAACCTCAAGGCCTTTATTTTCCCATGCTGGTGTAGGACAGGGAAAACAGTCCAAGAGTAGCTGTCATAAAGAAGCCTTCCCCAACGACTCCAGCTTTGCTCCTTTGAATATCAAGAGCTTTGATTTTCTAAGTCCATGGATGCCAATCCTGGATGTTCATCAGAATCATCTGGGAAGTTTGCAGTGTCATTGTTACTGCTATTGTTTTATATTGCTATTGTTGAATACAGATTCCCAGCTACTTACTGAATCAGAATTTCAGAGAATGGGAAACCAAATTATTTTCATAAATGAGTGAAGTCTTTAAGTAAACTTTCAACTTCTTGAGAACAGTATTTCTTCTGTATTCTCACATACCTGACTGCATAAAAATTAATTCCTTTTTCTCTTTTCCAGTTGCCTCCATTTCCAGTCACACGTCACCATCATTTGTGGGCTATTGCAATTAGCACAATATAATACTATGGGAATAAAGGAGGGTGTCTTCCCATCCATCTGCAATACAACTTGTGTTATTTCTAGACATTAAATGGATCCTATTACTCCCCTGAATAAAACTTTTGATTTCTCTCCTTTAAGTATATAATAAAATTCTTGTTCCTTAGCAGGACATGCAAAAGCTATGTTTCAACCGTGACCAACACCTTCCAGTACCCCGGAACACACCACACCATTCACACCTCTCCACGCCTCTTGGCCTTTGCTTAAAGCACTGCTCGGATTGCTTTTTCCCCATTCCTACCCCTTTCTGCAGGACAAACATTTATGTTTCAAGATTTTCAAGTTCCCTCTTTTATATAGCATTTTTCAACTTTCTTCTTCTTCCCAGATAGAATTAACCACAGTACCTACAACACTTTAGCATAAATATTTGCTTGTCCACCTCCCTCTGGTAAGCTATAACTGCAGTGAGGGAGAGAGAGTTGTGTCTTAATCATTTTTATATATGGAACGAATTACTGTTGAATGAATGAATGACTAGAAATGCTTAATATATACACAATTTCAGCTTTGACTTAGTTTATCATTTCTCCATTGCCAAACCGATGAAGAAAAATAAACCTTGTGTAAAATTACATGACTGAGCAGATCTGATTAAAACATCAGGGATAAAGAGGGGCATTACATGATGATAAAGGGGTCAACACTCCAAGAAGACATAGCAACCCTTAATGTACACACACCTAATAACAGAGTGTCAAAATACATGAGGAAAAACTGATAAAACTGCAAGAAGAAATGCATGAATCTCCACTATTATTATTTGAAACTTTAACACCCCTTTATCAGAAATGAATGGATCCAGCAGACCGAAAATCAGTAAGGACATAGATGAATTCAACAGCACCATCAATCAACTGGATATAATTTACATCTATAGACTACTTCACCCAACAATGGCAGATTACACATTCTTCTCAAGCACACATGGAACATTCACCACAATAGACCACATTCTAGGCCATAAAATACACCCTAACAAATTTAAAAAATAGAAATCACACAATGTGTGTTCTCAGATCACAGTGGAATTTAACTAGAAACCAATAACAGAAAAATAGCTGGAAAATTCCCAAATACTTGAAGATTAAACACCACATTTCTAAATAATAGATGGGTCAAAGAATAAATCTTAAGAGAAATTTTTAAATATTTTTAATTAAATGAAAATACAACATGGAAATTTGTGGGATGCAGCAAAAGCAGTGCTTAGAAGGAAATTTATAGCATTGAAAGTGGATATTAGAAAATAAGAAAGACCTAAAATCAATAATCTAAGCCAAAGTAAGTGAAAGAAAAGAAATAATAAAAATTAAACCAGAAATCAATGAAATTGAAAACAGGAAATCAATAGAGAAAACTAATGAAAGTAAAATCTGGTGCTTTGAAAAAATATGTAAAATAGATAAGTAAGCCTCAGGCTAGCCTAAGAAAGAAAAGAGAGGAGACTCAAATCACCAGTATCAGAAATGAAAGAAGAAACATCACTACAGATCCCAGGGACATTAAAAAGATAATAAAGGAATACTATCAACAGCTCCATCCCACAAATTTGATAACCTAAATAAAACAAACTAATTTCTTGAAAGACACAATCTGCCAAAACTCATACAGTGTGAAAAAGACAATCTGAATAGGCCTATATCTATTAAAGAAGTTGATTTAATAATTAATAAACCTCCAAAACAGAAAACATCAGGCCCAAATGGGTTCACTGGTGAATTCTACCAAACATTTATAGAAGAAATTATATCGACTGCTGTGGGGTTTGAAGCGTTTTTCTTAGGTTTTCATATATTGTTAATGTTTCTCTTTGATTGTGGGAAATTAATTGTAAAATATATGTGTGAACCGTACTATTCCCTCTTTGTTATACTGTCACCATTCTCCTATTTGTGGGGCTATTTTCGGTTTTTACAAATTTTATGTAAGTGATCAGGAAAATATCCTTTTTCATGATGCTTCTGTCTTGTGGGGATCATTCTCTTGATCCTTGACATCTTTGTCACCTCATTGACTCTTCCTTCTCAAAACCGTATCATAACTTAATGGAATAGAAAAAATTGAATTCATTTGAAGTTTTTCCCATCATACACTAATAACTTCTAGTACAGAGAATAAGGTTAATTTTATTCTTCCTTACTGTCTAGTTTATCACATTTTGCAATCATTTATGCAATTCTTTTGAAACACTTCTCTTCCCTTCTGATCACATTTTTAAAAATTTCAGTGACAGGATTACAATGTTTAAACTTTCCTTTTAAATTTCAAAATTATGAAATTTCTGCCAACTTATCAGCATGATTCCTTGTAAAATATTCAATTAACCTTTACATTTTCATTGCTTTAATAAAAAAAATATCTTGTTGGCAGATTAAGCTAACACTGGTAACTACTTATTTGTGAACAGAGCTGTGAAGCCCAATTTCAAATATTCAGCTGAGCATTGTCAACCTTTTTCTTCATTTTTGACATTCTGAACCTGCCCTCTTGTACAACTGGCTAGTAGCGGAAAGTGATGGAATAATATTTGATCTAGAAAATATCACTCTGGAGAAAGGTGATCAGAGCAGAGGAGCTGAAACCAAGGAGTGGGCATGACAGGAGCCCTAATTTGTGCTCTAGAAACAGCCCACCTGGATTATCCCAACAGCCTCCTATGCGTTTTCCTGTGTAAATTATCTGTGGCCTTCGATCTATTACCAGCAGAGTAATTTGTCAAATTTAGAAGCCTTTCTTATCTTCACAGTGATGGACCAAAGTTCAAATGCCTTAACTCAGCACACAGGTTTGTTACTATCCAGCCGCTGACTGACATCACTCATTGCTCTGTCTGGAATTCTTTCACTCTCTGTCCTTTCTATTTTTCTCCCTCATGATTACCTCTCTAAACAGAAACTCAAGCATCACCTCTCAGAGAGAAAGAGTGAGAACAACACTTAGTTTTCTGTTTGAGATAAAGGTAGATGAAAGCCAGTCCAAGATTTTCAAACCAAAGTCCTTTCAAGAAAGCTACTACTTGACCCACTCCTCAGATTCCTTCACTGCCTCTTATTGAACTCTTATGAGTCAACTGGAGTGTTTTCAAAAACTAGGAAAGAAACCCAAGCCCAGACATGTTGAATAAGAGTATTCATCATTTCACATACTGGGCAGCCCCAAGTTCTGGCATGCTTGGGGTCAGCCTGCTCTGACATTTTTATCACTGTTATCATCTTAATGCTGGGTTCCTTTGTGGTCATAGATGGCTTGCAGTAGCAGTTGGAGCTACATACTTGCTAAATTGGTCCACTGGGGATGTGCAGTGGGCTTCTCCCAGTAATGGTGTAGTAACTCTTGCCCTTACACAGACCTAGGAGCTAGGTCAGGAGTTCACACCTAGATCAATAAGCATTGCCAGAGAAATGCTGGGTTTCAGTTGGTTTAAACCTGTGTTCCTGAACCAGATTCCTGAACCACTACTAAGGGGAATAGGATCAACACAGACCAATGGTTCTCAAAGTGTAGGTCCTTCTCCAGTGCCATCAGTATTTTCTGGGAACTTGTTAGAAATGAACATTCTTGTGTATCAGAAACTCTGGGTGTGGAGACAGGAAATTTGTGCTTTAACAAGCCCTTCAGGTGATTCTCACTGATGAGAGCCACTGTCTTAGACTAATCAGAACCAGTCATGGGGTTTCCCTGAATCACATAGACTCTATAGGGTAGAATGAAATCCTGAATTGGAGTTTGAGAAAAATATAGTGTGTGTGTGTGTGTGTGTGTGTGTATGTGTGTGTCTTAGAGACAGGTCTGCCTAATTTGAGATTACCTCCCTACCTTAGGTTAGATTGTACATTCATTTTTTATTGTAATAAAAACTTTTCAGGACACAAAGAGATAGAGACGAGTCAGTTTTCACATACTCATCACACCTTATCAAATGCTTTGCCTAACAGTTGCTAGATATTACCCACACTTTTTTTCAGCCCTCTGCCTGAAGGCGGGAATCTTTAACTATTCAAAGGAGCTGCCAAGATGTTATTACTCACAGGGGAAGGGACAGTTGGCCGTTTCTCACCCCCACTTTACAGCCAACCCTGCAGGGACTATCAGACCATGTTCCCGTAAATAGAGGGAGTGTTCTCATCCTACAGAATACTTTTCCTAAGGAAGAAATGATGAGCTCAAAGACGATTCCAGATTACTACCTTTGCCTTAGCTGGGATGCAAAAGAGCAAGAATTTTTCTGACTTACTTATGGAAAACTGAATATCCAATAGAGCATGTAAGCAACAATACTGAATAAAGGCACTTTGAGCAAGAGATTGCAGATGCAGTTATTGTCAATTCAAGCAGCTGGTTATCTAGGAAAGGCGCAATAACCTTGACATGCCTTGCTTAAGGAAAGTAGTCATCACATATTAGTAATACATAAAACAGAAAAATCTTTATTATGGAAGGACCTGAAATCTCAAACACCTTCTGGAGATTTGTTCTGTGGTGCTTCCATAGGAATGTGAAATAGATAAGGCTATTTTAATCCAGGGAGATATTGTAAGACTGGCCCGAAAGCACGAATCTCACTTGTTGGGAAGGCTCATCTCGCAAAGACCAGGAGACAGAGATCACTGCAATCAAGCAAGAGGTTTTTTTATTTCCAGCATGCTCGGGTCACTCCATCTTCAGGACAGAAGCGGCCTCGAGCTCTTAACACAAGCACTTTTTATACAGTTTGGTAGGCAGACTTTGGCAACAGGATGAGTTGTATACAGCTTATTGGTCACCTGAGGTGACTTTTAAATTCATTGGTGGCTTTCAGTGGGGTGGTATACAGACGAGGAACTGGGGAATTGCCCAACAGCCCATCCCTTGTGTGGTTAGGCCCTTCCCGGAACTGGTGAACTTTGGGCAGTTTGGGAAGTCCTTCATCTGCCCTTACCAGAAAGTCCCACCCACAGGGGCTTGTAAAACCTTGTGCAGGCTAATTACAGAAGCAGAAAAGCTAGTCAGTTAATATTTAAGGGTGGGGGAAGGGGTTCAAGTCCACAATATTTAAAGTGAGTGTGTCAGAAATAGGCAAATGATCTATAATCATTTGTTTTTCTATTGCTGACATCTGTGTCACTTCTAGGGATTGGAAACTCAGCTTCCAGCAGATCTTTATCATTTGTCTTAGCTGCAAATAACAAAAACCAACTGTTACAGGGAACCCTAAGCATTTTTAATTGCTGAGCCTTTCCCTTTTCCACTTGAGAAACTGTTTTAGAAACTCTATGCTCCACTGGAAACTCAAGCCCCTGCCATTTTACCTGCTTGCTTCTTGGGCCCACCTTCTGTGAGATAACAGCAGTCTCACACCCTCCCCCAGAGGCCAAAGGCAAATTAGGCTCCTAAAGTGACCAATGGACTGTGTCCCACAATCAGCCAATCCAAATTAACAGGACAGCATCCCTTATTTACATAAGAGGACCTGAATGAGAACCCAGGAGAAAGAAGGGTGGGAATTTAGGCTATATAAGGGGGTTGGTTCCTTTGTTCGGGGAGACACTGGCTTGGGAGTTTTCTGCCCTCCAGTGCCCTCCCTGCTTGCAAGCATTAAAGTGCTATAGCACTGAACAAAGAGCTGCAACACTAAAATAAAGAGCTATAAAACTACAACTGACACTGGTCTTGGATTCCTCTGTGCGTTCTCCCCACAACCCAACTCCACAAGTTTATCAAAAAAGGAATTTACCAGGGGTTATTAGGTAAGATATACAATTCTTGCGTGGCTGGAGAATGAGGCTTGGAGGCTGTATAGTCAGGAACAATGCCAAAATCATACCTCACAACTGATTGCTTCTTTCTCCACTAGGCACAGACCCCACAGCTTACACCATGGACACTGACACTGGAACTTCGTCCACTGCTTCCACGGAAAATGGCCTTAGCTCCCACCTTCCCCATCACAGGGATTCATTGAGGTGCCAGCATTTTTCTGTCACTAACTTCCAATTCAAAGTGTGTTGCCTGTGGCTCTAATGGGCCAAATCTAAGTTGTATGCCACCCTAGCCACAAGGGGAGGTGGGAAAATTAATAACTGGCCTCTAGAGTGAGAAGTGAAATTCATAGGGTAGAAACACCTGTAACACAGAAAGTTGTTCAAAGGTGCTAAGAGATCCTGTAGAGGTAGAGATAACCCCCATCCTTTTTGGGTAAACAATACCAGGTACTTAGGACTTTCCGCTACCAGGTGCTTGAGACTTTTCATTATCAGAGATAAGGACTTTCCGTTGCCAGGGGGAAGGGACTTTCCAAAGACCCCAAAGTTCACCCAGTTCCAGGAAGGGCCTAACCGAAAAAGGGGTGGGCTATTGGTCAATTCCCCAGTTCCTCGTATGTGTACCACCCCACTGAAGGCCACCAACGAAATTAAAAGTCACCTCAGATGACCAATAAGCTGTGTACAACTCATCCTGTTACCAAAGTTTGCCTACCAAACTGAATAAAAAGTGCTTGTGTTAAGAGCTCGGGGCCACTTCTGTCCTAAAGACGGAGCGACCCCAGCATGCTGGAATAAAAAAACCTCTTGCTTGATTGCAGCGATCTCTGTCTCCTGGTCTTTGCGAGATGAGCCTTCCCAACAAGTAAGATTCGCACTTTCGGCCAGTCTCACAATCCAAAAGGATGGCAAATATCTATTAGATCCAGACTTGGGACCCATTTTTACACTCAGATTCCATTTTATTTTTTGCAATCAGGTACGGGTGGAGGAGGCAAGCAAGCCCAGCACTTACACACTACCCAGGTGCACACTTATGGATCTCTTACTACTTAGGGTAAATGGCAGAGGGCCAGCATCTCAACAACAGTGCCCTATCCCAATGCTGCTGCTGCCACCCACCTGGACCCCAGAGACAACATCCCTGAAACTGGGTGCTCTGACCATCAAAGTCATCTCAGATTGCCCTATTTCAGGGGATGCCCAAACAGACAGTAAATACTCAATAAAAATTGACTATTACAGATACTACCCTAGTCAAAAAAAAAAAAGAGGAAGGATTAATGGCAGCTGTGACATTTTAAAATTGGTTGAGCATCTCATTATGATTAGAAACAAGAATAGATCATTCTTATTTTCTCATTATGATATGCATATTTAGCACAAACTTTACATTTTATAACTGTAATTTGCAAATAAAAAATCCCAACTATCAGCATCTGCACAATAATTGGCAAATCAAATCCCCAACAATAAAGTAAGACAAAAAAAGCCAACCTATTCTGAGGCTGAAAACAGAATTTGAAATATTTCAGTTCTTACATTGAACTCTTCAATCCATTTTGAGCTGATTTTTGTATATGGTGAGAGATAGGGGTCTAGTTTCATTCTTCTGCATATATATATAAACCACCTTTCCAAGTTGATTTTGAGTTAAGGTATGGGCAATGCTTGGGAAAAATAACAAATAGCAGTGAGACAGAATAGGGCTAGGCCTGTGAACCAAACTGACTCCATTTTCCCTGCAGAGGACACTTTGCTACTTTTCCACTCCTCAGTCATGAGACACCCCAGGGCACATGATTACCCTATGGCCCTCCCTGATAAAACAAACTGAGATAAGGGCAGAACAGATAGTCACTGATTTGCAAAACCCCTCCCCAAGGCTTGTTTACCATAATTGTAAAAATTAAGTTACAGATAAACCCCAACACCCCTTTAGAAATTCCTGCATGTGCAGAAAGCTTCAAGATGACCACTACAATGACCCTCTAGGGTGACGATAATGAACACCACGACCATCTTGGGCCACAACCATTTTGGACCTACAGAGCAGGAGCAAAGACGAAAGACTTAACTGAGCCTGTGCCCATGACACAACCAGGAACAACAGAATGGATCACCTCCAGTGATGCTGGCCTGCACCCCTTAACTCTTTTCCCTATAAAAGACCCTGAACAGCTCCCCTCCCCTCAGAGGGCTAACTTTCCTGTTGCTACCCACCTTATGCATGAGTCTATCTCCTCTTTTAATAAAGCATTGCTTGCTTTACTACTGGATGCATTGTTCATTTCTATGACTTTGGAACCCAAGAGCCTAATTTGGTAACAACAGCATGGAACAACTCCTTACATGTTGATTTTAATTTAAATTTTTATGAAAAAAACTCCACATCAGCTGGGAATTAAATAAATAAATATGCACATGTGAGGTATAGCTGAATTAATATGCAAAACTTTGTCATTACTCTTTGGCTAAAATGCAGAGATTTGGATTTGAAAGAGGAAACATACCTTCTGAAAAAGGAAGTTATTCAGTATGCGGGGACAAGGCATACATTGAATACATAGTGAGGAATAATCCATTATTTAGCTTTAAAGGCACTATTTTAACTGTTTTAAGAGTTATTTTAAACTTTCTGGATAGGATCTTTAGGGCTTAACATTATGTTTCAAAATGCAGATTCTTTAAGAAGATTGCCTCTTTTACATATTCTTTTCAATTACTTGAATCAGATCCACACTAGCTCAGCCTCCAGCATTTTAAAAGGTAAAAGAGACACTGGCTTTGTACTTTGCACAAGCAAAGACGGTGCTCAGGAATTCCAACTGTATTTGTAGTTAGGATTGGATGCCTCTAACAGGTGCTAAGACACCCTGGAGTTTTCCTACCTGAGCACTTACCAAGCTCGGGTAAGTGCTCAGGTTTTATTCTCTCCCTCCACTAAGAAGACAATCATCATCTCAGTCTTGTTATTTCTTCATCCTCAATACCTTGTAAGACTGGCTCGAAAGTGCGAATCTTACTTGTTGGGAAGGCTCATCTCACAAAGACCAGGAGACAGAGATCACTGCAATCAAGCAAGAGGTTTTTTTATTCGAGCATGCTGGGGTCGCTCCGTCTTCAGGACAGAAGCGGCCTCGAGCTCTTAACACAAGCACTTTTTATACAGTTTGGTAGGCAGACTTTGGCAACAGGATGAGTTGTATACAGCTTATTTGTCACCTGAGGTGACTTTTAAATTCATTGGTGGCTTTCAGTGGGGTGGTATACAGACGAGGAACTGGGGAATTGCCCAACAGCCCATCCCTTGTGTGGTTAGGCCCTTCCCAGAACTGGGTGAACTTTGGGCAGTTTGAGAAGTTCTTTATCTGCCCTTACCAGAAAGTCCCACCCACAGGGGCTTGTAAAACCTTGCGCAGGCTAATTACAGAAGCAGAAAAGCTAGTCAGTTAATATTTAAGTGTGGGGGAAGGGGTTCAGGCCCACAACCTGAACCCATTTATGGTCAATAAACATTTATTGAATAAATTAATTGTCAAGTTAACGAGTTATCAAGCAATAGTCCTGCAAAAAAAAAAATGCTGCAAGAGACTTGACATTCAAAATAGACCTGACAGTCTCTCTCAGGAAAGGAGGCATAGTTACAAAGTAGCCAAATCTTGGCTGGATAGTACAGGGATCAAACGCTGGACTTTGTTGTTATGAGCAACAAACTCTAACCAACTGAGCTAACCAGCCAGCCCAAAAAATATTTTGCTGTGAAACATAGCACACATACATAAAACAATACACGTAAAGTTTAACGTGAATACATACAGAAAATGCTATGGTAACATTTAGGACCCAGGTAAAAAAAATACAGTATTGCTAGGACTCCAGAAGCACCTCCACCCCCCTTCTACCCTCCCAACTCACCTGCTGTGACCCCTGCCAGTCACCATCCACTCCCTCTCCTCTCTAGGTAATGGAGGTCACCACTGTCCTAACATTTATGGGAATAATTATTTATTTGTTTTCCCATCTATGTTCAAATCCCTAAGTTACATAGTTTCATTTAAGTCCTTTAAATAGTGACTTCATCAAGATTAAGTAACTTTTTTCTTAAGATTAGTTTACATTTTAAACTTTTCTAGAATATTTTACGTCTAGTGGGCCAAGAAAGGAATGTACATAAATTGCTGGATAACCAAAAAAATGCTTTCCCTTATATGACACAGAAATAAGACAAAGTTTTACATACACTGACCATTTTCTTACAGTTAGAAAAAAAGCAATAGAATAAAAATAATTCATAGCAACATGTTTATTTAAGCCCTAGCTAAGCTTTCATTTACAAGCAAATATTTTCAGGGAAAAAAAAAAATCACATAAGACAATACTTTCAAATGTCATACCATCTACATAAAAATTAAAATTGCAGAATTTACAAATTAATATTCTGAGCAGACAGAAATATTATACATCCTTTTGCAAAATCCAATCTACAGCACTAAAAAATTCATACAGGCACAACACAATAGTCTCTCTTTACAAACTACCTATTTACATAGCTTTTCCCACCACACATGAAATAGTTCTTCTCTTCAAAGCTACCAAGATTTGCAAACATAGTGTATGTAAAATATATTTAGCAGCATATAAAAAAAATTAGACAAAAAGGGAAGGAAATACTACTATTAAATAAAAATGAAATTAAAAGGTGATAATAGAAACAACTCCATAGGAAATAGATCAAAATAAATTCCTGTTAGGACATCAACAACGTTTCCCATCATAGAATGTATGCACAGCACTAGTAAAACAACAATTTAATAACATTTTAGTCCTGAGCACAGAAAATAGAACAGCTGCAAAACTTTGGTCAATACAAGTAAATGTCAACATTTAACACAAACTGTTATTAACATTCTTTGTTAGTAGATTAAGGTCAACTTCAAATTTATGAAAAAATCACCAATAATCTTCTCATATCTTACTTTTTCTCCATTACACTGAAAGAGCTTTGAAATTTGGGAGCCCTCCATAGACTGATATGAATACCTGACAAGCGGACCACAATTTGACTAACATTCCCATATGTTTAAATACATAAATCACCTGAACAGACTATGTGAACGAGTTAACAGTGGGTTGCATTATATTCCAGGTGTGTTTTCTGACTGTCACAAAAGCAGACATCTTGTAATTCAAATAATTTAAAGGTGTTTTTTATAGCTAGGCACAAAAATCCAACCACAGTAAAAGTGCGAATCAAGCAAATATATCAATTGTAGGATATATATACGTATCGGTAGATATTAAAGTTAAGCACACAGGATAGTACATGATTTTATTAGAATTCCATTTATATTCAGCAGTTGGATTCAGATATATTTTCCAGTTAATTCCATTCATAAGTTTTTGCCTAATAAATGCAGGACAACATTTTCCCTATAGAACATATTATTATCACAGTATTAAGTTTATCTTCATTCTTGTTTAGTTACTGGCAATATCTTCCCCCAGATCTCCTGTGTCAGAGATCTGACCATCTTGCAAATTGCGAGCCTTCCAAATTCTCACAGTTCGGTCACTACAAAACAATAAATTAAAAATGGACATATTAACAGAAGCAGAAATATAAAGAAATACCTATTAGAATTACTTATTATGGAAACATTTCCTAAATAGGCCTTTGATAAATGCAAGTAAAAATATACATTGTCTCATAGGCATAGCGAACATGCATCATAATAATGATGATAATATGAATATGGTGATAATAGCTCATATTATCAAGGGCACACTATGTTCCAGGCATAGTTACCATGTGCCCTTTACGTACATTAACACATTTAATTTCCTTTAACTACCATTAGAGAAAGGTACTGCTATGATCCTTTTATTAATGATGAGCAAAGCCCAGATCACAAAGCAAGTGACAGAACAAAGATTTGAACCCAGGCAGTCTGGCTCAAGAGCCTTATCTCTTAATGCTGTATCTGCATTTGTGATTTGACATAGGGTCAGAGGGCTTCAGGCACAACAATTCAGATTAAGGTCACAGTGAGGCTTATGGGCAGGGAGGGAGCCAGGGCAGTATTTTCAGGGGGTCGATGAACCTGGCAACAGTCAGGAAGGATTATCTTTGGGTGAAATCTTCAAATAAGCCCACAGAAAAAGCAGGAAGCTATTGAGAAGTGAACTAACACTCCATCTAATATTTAGCATAGAATGTACCAGATTAAAAGTGTTTCTAATACCCTATAAGTATATTCCATTATTATTTGTCAATTAAAATAAAAATTTAAATTTAAAAAAGGGAAAAAAGTATTTCTGAGAAAATTTGTTTCTGGTCACCCCAGATATGGATACTGGGGACCAATCATTAGACAATCACATTTCTTACCATGTCTCTCATGGCTTATAGGAAATGTGGTTTTTTCTCCCAATTTCCAGATAACCCCAAAGTTAAAGAAAAAGAGTTTCATAGAATTTATGGCTAAAGGGCACTTTAGAGATTTTGTCATCCATCACAAGGGAAAAAAAAAGTTTAGTGACGTACTCCATGTAACACAGTAAGAGGCAGAGCTTTACTGGAACCCATGCTTTCTAGATTTTAATCAATCTTCCTCTCATCATTTCACACAGCACTCACACATACACTGATAACAGCAATGGAATATGCTCATTCATCCACCCATTCAACCATTCCATTATCCATTCAACCATTTACTCAACGAATGTTATTGAGAACCTGCTATGTGCCAAGCACTGTTCTAGGTGCTTGGGATATGGGTTTTTTTACATAAAAAAATAAAATATAAAAACCCAGACCCTCTGCCTTTTGTAGACCATACATTCTAGCAAAAGGAGACAGATAATAAACCATAATAAGTAATTAAATTATAGAGTATATTAGAAGATAATGGGTGCCATGGGGAGAAAAAAAGTGGATCATGACAAGGAGAATCAGGAGCACTAGGTGACATAAGAGATTATAATTTTAAATAAAATGGACTTACTCTTCAAAAAACTTACTTAGAAAGACTTAAAAGAAGGTCAGGACCTTTGAAGGAAAAACATCCCAGGCAAAGGGAGCAGTTGGGTAAATGCCCTAAGGCAGGAGTGAGTCTGATATATTCCAGGACCAGCAAAGAGGTTATTGGGGTTGCAGGAGAAGGAAGAAGCCAGAGGGTGAAGGAGGTAACAGACATTCAGAGGGTCAGACCAAGCATGGCCTCAACCCCATGTGAAATACAGGAACACTGTAGGATTTGAGAAGAGAGGGAATATGATCCAACTTCTGTTTTTAAAGTATTACTCTGGCTTCTGTGTTGAGAATAGACTACATATGGGCAAGGGACATTGTTTAGGAGGCTATTGCGGCAATCCAAGAGCTGGTGGTGATTAAGTCTAGTGAGATAGCAGAAGATGTGGTGAGAAGTGGTCAGATTCTAGATATAACTTGAAGGTAGAACCAACAGAACTTGATAATGGTTAGATATGGAGTAAAGAAAGGTTCTGGCCTGAGCACAGAAAAGACAGAGAAGTCATCAACCATGATGGAGAAGGCTGTGGGATAAGTGGGTTTCTTACGGAGAAGATCAGGAGTTCAGTTTTAGGTACGCTAAGTTTGAGATGATCAAATCTTCACTACTAGCCATGAAGGAGTAACTCATGCCAGGTTAACCATCCTACTGTAAACAAAGAGAAAACTTGATAAAATATACGGGACAATTGTTTTCAGACATAAGGCAACAGGCAGTGCAGTCTCTGATCCCTGAGAAAAGGGAAATGAAGATGAACTTTGTGATAGTCCTGGCTTTCTGCCTGGAAGAATATTTCACACTACAGCACGGGGAGGGAAACCCAGGCAGAGAACCACAGGATCTCTAAGTTGAAGAGACAGACAACAAAATCTGGAGAGTCTGTAGTAGTTGGAATTTGTAAGCAAAGAAGAGGAGATAACTATGCAGAAAAATAACTCTATAAATCTACATAAAGGTCTCTTAAAGTCTTTGACTGAATGCTGAGCTGCACATGAGTAGAATGAGACCATAAGGCCAGACAAAAACAACTACCAGGAGCTATAAATTGAGCAATTCCCAGAGTTCACACAGGACTGAGATGTTCAAGTTCTGACCAGTGAAGCAGAATAGATATCCTTAAACAGCTGGGACATTCAGCAGAGGTTATAGTAATAATACTTACCTTCTATAGTTATTATGAGGACTAAATGAGTTAACGCCTGCAAAGCACTTAGAACAATGCCTCACAAATAGTAAGCTTGACACAAGTGTTTGTTAAATAACAAATAAGTAGAACTAATTTTAAAATAGGCCTTCTGATCTTACTGGCTATTTTCCTATGATTTCGAAAATGTTTAATAAATGCACTTGCATTTGATGCATTCTGGGTAAACTGAGAAGAAGTTTAGTTTTTCAGAAATGAAACCATATCGTGAAAAAGACATGAGTACAGTCACATCACACATCAACTCCCAGGCCTCAGTTATACATAGTACTTAGTTTTATATCGGGTGTCCCACAGCTTAAGTAGTGTTATTTCCAGTATGTTACCAAGGTCACAATAAGTTTCCAAGAAAGTAAAGAAAAGTGGTGACTTTTAAGAAAGTAGTTTATCTTGGAAAAAGCATCAATGAATCATTAAAAGTAAGCATCTTAGAAAAACAAATAAATTGGCTTTGATGTACCTTAAAGATGAAAGAAAGTAAACATAAATGAAAATAGGGACTGATTCAATGGAAACATCACAAATAATAACAAATGACACAGAAATAAAGTAGAGGTTTCAAAATAAAATAGGGCATTCAAGCATTTTGGGTAGATTGAATCAAGGCAGTGTTCAAATTAAATTAAGTACCATAACTGGTGCACAAATAAAATAGGGAGATTTTTAAGACAGATATTCATGAGGAATTACATTTTATTTGAATGAGACCAACACGTCACATTATAATACACATGCTTTCCTTTCTAAAGTACTTAGAAACATATGTCATTTTTATGGTCATGACATCTTTCTATGTCCTTCAGCATCTTCTTAAATGTCACATTCTTGGTGGGGTCTTCGCCAACCACTGTATTTTGTAACCCCTGCCCTATGAAACTCCCATCCCCTTCGCTTTATTTTTCACGATTGCGCTTATCACCATCTAACACATTCTACTTATTTATTTTCTATTTCTTCTCATCAGAATGTAAATGGGGTTTGGATCTGTTTTGTTTACTGTTCTATTCCGAAGAGTCTGGAACAATGCCCAGCAGATAGGAGGCTCATTGTAAATGAACAAATCCATAGGAGGGAGGAAGCAGAGGTTACTACTACGTACTTATACTTTTAAGGGAGGAAGAAGCACACAGAGAATTTTTTAAAAATTTGTTCTAATTATGAAGAATGGCAAATTTGCTGCCTTTTTTGAAAACAAAAATCTTTAGAAATTAGTCATCTATGAATTTTTTTAAAACTTAAAATCACCAAGGAAAGATCTGGCAGTAGACTTCCTATATAAGCAGAGTGTTAATACAAAAGTAACACTATTTTCATGTAACCTGGGGAGGTGTCCCCAGTGTACATCAGAAGATATAAAGACATCTTAAACAAACATTAAAATGACTGCAATAAAAGGATTTCATATGTTCAATATTTCTAAATATTTGCAACTTATAATATTTATTAAATCTGAACACCAAGCAATCGTTAATAAAGAAAAACCACATAGGAAAACTTACTCAGATGCAGTAAAAATGAAGGTGGAATTAACACATATGGCATTGATAGGACTATCATGACCCTTCATCTCTCCGACTGGAACAAAAGTATCCATGTTCCAGAGTTTCAAAATGCCCCCTCTGCAGCCACTGAGCAAAACCGGGTGGCCTGGCAACACTCCCAGGGCACAAACCCAATCCTTATGTGCATTTGGAACTTGCTGTAAAAAAAAAAAAAAAAAATAGAGAAATCAGTAGATTTAGAAGAGCATTCCAAACTGACATTTTCACACCAAAATAAGTTACAAACATTTTTATTGATCAAATGCAATATTTGGAACACTGAATGAATGGCCTAGAAACTAATTACAAAATTCGTTTTCTATAAAATCACTCAGTATTTAAATAAATAAATGTATAATTTGCTCCCCAATTTGCCTCACTAATTTTCATCATTATTAAAGGCCTATAATGTTAATAATCTATAGAATCTAAATGTCACAGAAAGTGTACAAAATTTTTCACACATCACATCCTTTTCATGGACACTAAATATCTCACTTTTCTCCAAAATTTATTTAAAAAAACAAGTTTGAAAACTATAACCTGATATGTGGACTATAAGGACTGCCTCATAAAATAACTGGCTTAAACCGCTGGTAAAGAATATAGAGAGGCCTGAAGTTTTTTGAGGACCAGAGATAATCTATATATTTCTTAATAAGCAAGCAATAATTACAAGATCAGACTACACGACTATACACACAAATATACTTATATGCACAATGTAAAAATCACAACCATGAAAGTAGGTCTATAAAGGAAAAGCTTTTGAATGCAGTATATGCATCTATTGCCAAGGTTTTTCTATTAATATTCATGCTACTTGTTCATTGTGTTTTCATCTGCTGGTTGCAAGCAGGCGTAGCCACTGTAGTACTTGTACATACATACCCACACATACAGAAGAAAAAGCTGGAAATTGAGAAAAATTTCATCTGTTAACTAATTTCTTCCTCTAGGAATTAGGAAAAGACACCAATATTTGAATGTATTGACACAATACTCCAACCCAACTATTGTTCTGTAGGAAATGAGAGAACCACCACTCTTGGATACATGAAAATGCTCTTGTAAATGAAGAATCATTTATATTATTCTTGACTTCAGTAAACTTGATACTCTTTGGAATATATATATGTGTATAAAACAAAAACAAAACAAAATGAGAAATTACAACTGCTCTACTCCAAGGCTGATTTTATTTCATAAATACATGCATGGGGCAATCTCAGGTCTTTCAGTTCTTATCAGTGTCTATTCTCTGCTTATCTAGTAGGTATTATTAAATGTTGAATGTTTCTCTTCTCCCAATTAGTAATTCTTGTAGATGATAATGAAACATTTTTTAAGAGGAAAGAATATTATGATTAATTATATTATGGTTAATAGACCTAAATAATAAAAATCTACATAGAAGTTCTTCAAGTTCTTACATAGACTACTGAGTGGTTCTCAAATGCCCACTCCATACCATGAAAAGGTTTTGCATTACCTGAAGAAGGTCTTTTTGAGCTAAGTCCCATTTCTTGATTCCATTATCTCTGGACCCACTAAATAGGTTATCCCCTTGAATGGTTAGTGCTTCTATGCCATCATAATGAGGGGGTTCAAAATTGTGGGTGGGACTCACCGTTCCAAGAGCCCCTTCAGTTACATCAAACATCTAAAAAAAAAAAAAAAAAAAGGGCAGAAGAAAAGCAGTTTTCCCACTTAACTTACAAACAAATGCTTATGTGTACATTCATATGAACACATATACATGTGTGCTAATCAGACATGATTTATTTTGTTACAATATTTTACTAAGTTAATTAAATTACCATGGTGTGAATGACACTGAGGATGAACCTGAGCCCTATTCCACACTACTTTTGCTTGCATGTCACATGCATACATGTCTGTAGGCTTTTAAGATAGGCAGCCAGATGTTTTCATGTATGAGTGCACAAACAATAAATACTACATATCAATACAGCTGAAATTCAGATAAACGATATGGTTGTTATTTAATCACTATTAGGTAACCCTGAAGTCCTGGAGGTCATCTCCACTTCCTCAAAGCTGCTATTCAAAACCTTTTCACCTTCCTCAGCTGCCTTGTCTCTCTTAGCCAATTACCTTGTGCTTTCCTGAAAAGTCTAGTGGGATCAAAAATAAAACTTTTTGGACCCTCCACTCCATTCTAAAAGTTTTCTTTTATCTTCAGACATCCTTTTGCCCTTCCCCTCTTTCTCAGCAGCTGAAGTGTAGTTCCTCCCTCCCACCGTTCACATCTGTCATCCGATTCTAACTCCTCCCACCACCTCCATCGATTGCCATCACCACCACTCCACTCTTCTCTTCGACCTCTGAGCCCATTTCCTAAGCACAGAAATATGTTCAAGTCTCCTGAGTATAAAAACCTCCCCTCCTAACCATTTTATTTTCAAGGCTCTAATTCATCTCTCATCTCTTAATCAAAGTTTCTAGAAAAAGTACTTATATTCATCCTACCTTTCTTTCTTACTCTATCTTCTTTTTACTTCTATTGGTATTTATAAGTATTCCCCAAGGCTGTGTGTTCACTCAACGTCACTCCCCCTTGGCCATCAACTCTAAGTCCTTGAACATCTGCTTCTACTTGAACGGCTCCTAAACCTACATCTCTAGTCACAACTCATCTTCACCTCTGGATTTCCACTTCTAAAGGCCTGCTGGCCTTTATGTGTATGTCCTCTGTTAGTATCTCAAATTGAACATTTCTAGAATCAAACTATGCATCTTTCCTCACCTTATCTACTAATTTCATGGAATCCTGAAGATCATAATGTGCTTAATATAAAAGATGGTGACAGTGAGACTCATGTATTAGTTGCAAAACTGAGCTAAAAGATTTTTAAAGTCCCTCCCAACCTATCTTCCATGAAAAATGAGAATACATGATTGAATAAAAAGACAATAAAATCAGGAACTAAAATGAGGAAAAAAATAGGAAGAAAAAGCAAAGGTTAGATAAGGGAAAAAAGACAACTGATTAAGATAAAGGGGTCCTAGACGAGTCTGAATACTTCAAACCTGTCCTTTAATACATGAATATAAATCAACAACTCTATTATACACACTTTGATGTAATGATCCTTGGAGCCAGTGATAATTAGATCTTGTCCACTGGAAATCTGATCTACAGTAAGGCACATAACAGGGCCTAGGTGTCCTGTTAACTTTCCTGTTGACTGAAACCTTTAAAAAGAAAGAAAAATAATTTCGTTTGAAAATATTTCTTAGCATAATCGGGCTAAGCCCCAACATAAATAATCTATTTTCTTTCATGAAATTGTTCACTAACTTTTCTTTTTCATTTTTGCTCCACCTCTCTGAAACTCTGTTCAAATTATAGTTAAAAATAGCCAAACTAACATATTTTATGATCCAAGCAGGGTAAATTATTCCAAAGCTGACTAATGTCATTTAGGTAGTAAACAAAAAAGCAGCAAAAGTCTGAAAAAAAAACGGCTAATTCTAACTCGAATGTAAATCTGGGTAAATGTCTGAACACATCATAGACATATGACTTATGCTATTAGGTTCAATTTGAACTTTGAATAGATATCATACAAAATTAGTAACAATATAAAGTAATATTATGTTATTACACACATTCATACATTTCACACATACATATAAATGCACACATATCATATATACACACATATGCACATGCATATATGTATGCATACATCAGAAAATAGGTGGTCCATTTAATCAATTACTACGTTTTATCGATTATTATAAAGAGATGAAAATGACCAGGACAGATATCTGGCTGGTAGAAAAATGTGTGATGTCAATTGTCAGAGGGTGACAATGAACCTGTTTCACAGTCCTACTTCAAAGAAAGATGCTAGAGATGCCATTTGGCTTCTATGGTATTATATTTTCTTGGAAACTATTCTCTTAGCTACTTTATTAGGATTAATTTATATTTAATTATGTTGCTGAAATCAGCCAAGTTTCAAAGGATCTAACTTTCCAGCATAATAAAAAGTATAAGGATTTTTAAAAGCTGGCCTCTTTTCTGCTTTATGTCATGACTTTGTCTATCTTCCTCCAAGGTGCCCCTACTATGAGTCAAATTTAGTATCTTCAAGAATAAACCAGTTAAGTCTTCACCTTTTCTAATTTTCTTGAACAAGCACTGTTTTCAATTTTCTACATTTTATTTCCAACACAGTATTTAGGACTGTGGTTTCTCCCTCTTCTCTCTCATCTATTTATCTACAAATTATGTTTATTACACTTTCTCAGTCATGCTTTAAATGTCACAAATTATAACACTAGTTTATCTCAAAGTTTTTCAAATAGATATTTGCTTGATTTACCATGGATGAATCCCTTCTAGATGAGAGGCTGTATTTCCTGAATTGTAAACCTTATTAAAGTGTCCTGTAATATCCTGTTTAATGAGCTTTATCCTTCATTATAAGATGAGCCCTAAGAAGGTAGATACCATAATTGTCTTGTTTGTTCTTTATTTCCAGTACCTACTGCATTGTTGATGCAATGTCCACCTTAATTGGCATTTAATCAACATTCGTTAACTAATAAATGAATGCTCCCTTGCTGCCAAAATTTCAAGAACTAGAAAAGAAGCTAAAATAAATACTGAACTAAAGCATAAAAGTTCACACTTCATAGCAAACAAAAATCAAATGAAAGATGTAATGCCTTACATTTCAATTTATCACTTTTTTCTTTTTAACTATTTAATCTTCTTAATACTACATAGTTTACATATGCTTCATCTTATCTTCACAAAAACCCTGTGAGGATTAATGCCCAAAGTTATTAATTTTACAAGCTGACAAATTTGGAAATAAGATGTTTAAATGATGTCGCAAAAAATAATTTTTTCAAAGTTACTAGAGAAACTAGGATGAGAATCTTGGCCACTTCCTAAACAACACAAGTTGCAGACAAATACTAAGAGAGTGGACCATTTAAATTCTATTTTTCCTCCATATACTTTTTTTTCCCAGCAATGGAGATTAAAAGAAGAGAAAATTGTGAGTTTGCTACTGAGGACAGAAGAGACATTTAGGGGGTTTGTGGTGAATAGAAAAGCCAGTGATTTCACATTAACTTCTGAGGTTATAAAAATTATATTTCACGTGACTAAGATGTTATTAATGTTTGAAATTGCATTTCCCATATACAAGGTATGTTTTCTTAAAACTTCTACCTTTTAAGATCCCACATTCTGACAGCATTTCCAGAAGCTGCATAGAGGAAAGTGCCAGTTGGATTCAGTGCAATTTGATTGATCTGGTTCTCTCCAGAAGGAATAGCTACTGTCCGGCTGGTACTTGCAGAACAAGCATCTCCAAGAGTAACTTGACCTGAAGACCTTAAGAGATACAAAACAAAGCTAAAAAAAAGTCACATTTCCAGATAGGAGCTCAGCTTAGAATTCCTTCAATTCCTAGGAAACTGGCTATAGGCAACAACAAGAATTGTGTCCTTCTGTCACCATAATCACAATGTCTAGAACAGCATTGCACACAGAGTTGGCACATTTAAATTACTGTTTAGTGAAAGTGAATAAATGAATGAATAAAACACGATGACATGGTTTAAAACTCTTAATTTGTATGACTATTGTAACGCTAGAAATTTCAGGCCCTGAGTTAGGAATCATTAAAACATCATTCAGAAAAGATTAGGTGTCAAAGATAAAAACTCAACAAATGATGCAGTACCTCAAAAGTAATTCATTTTCCTACAATTTCCAGAAGCCCCCTGTGGGTCAGACTTACGAATATTCCTTTTGTGAATAAGAACCTCCTTTTTGGATTAAAGACACTGGGGCCCTTTTTAATTATTTGCAGCTTTTGTTTACTTGAACCTAATCACAGATGAAGGATCTACTATGTGCTAAAGACTTAAACATAGTTTATTTCTCTTTCCTCTGATAAATTCTAGATGGTAAATTTTTAAAAAAATTTTGAAACATTTTCTCAGCAACTTCTAAAATATTAAGCTATAATCAATCTTGTCAAATTTGACTTTAGTGATTCAACTGGATTGGTAATTTACTAACTTAAGATACAGTGTTCTTTTTTTTTTTTTTTTTTTTTTTTTTTGTCTTTTTGTGACTGGCCGCACCGCGCTCAGCCAGTGAGTGCACCGGCCATCCCTACAGTGTTCTTTTTCTACAAAATTTCCCTCAAGAGACTTGTATTCAGTATAAGAAATAATTAAATAGTTCTCACATTACAAATTAGCATTTAAGAGTTAATAATCTTTACTATCTCTACTCTAGAAACTAATAAAAATTAACTTTTCTTATGCTCCCTTCTCTCATTTAAATAATTATGGAGTTCACCTCAATTTTGATTATATAAAACAGTTCATCAATCTCATGGCAAAAAGAACCATTTTGTTTTACATTTTTAAAGATATACTAATAGACACAAAGAACACAACTTGTAACCTAAGTTATGAAATTTGTGCTAATGCCAAAGCAGTCTCAAACCTAAAAAAAACACTCAAAGCCTATATTAAGGGTTACAAGTACTTCTTTACTGCCTACAATGGTGATTTCAGCCATTTTCCAAGGAATGGTACCATTTGAAGCAAGTAATATAAATTATTTATTTCCATCAATTAGTAAATAGTATAAAAATGTAATACTTTGATATTTGAGAGGGAGAAAACTTGATATGTGTACTTAGTCACAGATCAAATATGGCTTATGCCTTTCTGTTTAGTACGGGTCTCATTTTTTTTTTTTTTGGTAAATAGTTTTTTTATCCCCCTTATTTTATCTGTGCTTTTATTATGAACATTTTAACATCCTCTGGGAAATGGACAGTTATAAAAAAATTAAAATGCACTCATAGCCTTATCTTTTCTTATATTTTGAAAAAAGAACTATTTGCCCCTTACGCTATTTGTCTTTGTATTACTTACGTCAGCGTTCGTATACACTTTGCCGAATCTCTGATATCCCACACCTTAATATAAGATGTTGACACAGTGAAGACCAAACTGGTATAATTACAGTATTTTACAGAAACAACATTGTTGGGATGACCTCCCAGTGACATTATCTCCTGCCCAGTCACTAGATTCCACACTTTACAAGTACGATCTAAAACAAACAAAAACAGAAAAAATACTGTTAATATGAACTACTTTAGGTTCTCAGAACAATAAAAATTAAACAATTTTTTTCTATGAGAGAAAAAATAGAAAAGAAACTAGCAATTACTCAGTTACACTGCAACAGGCATCCTAACTCTGTTCTTGACCCTCTGCAGCAGGTTCAAAGGCAGGGTAGGTGTAAAGGACCAGATGCAAGTCAGGGATGTCTGGTTGTGTGCACCACATGGTATTAAAAAATAATTATATGAAATTCTGAAATAGTCATATCAAAAGAGTCTCGCTTCAAGTTGTCCCTGAATTTAAAATGGCTATCTCAAATCAGCCTCTTCAAAACATTCTACTCCTTCCTCCTCACAACACTCTCCACACTTGTAAACACACACACCTTTCTTTTCCAAGGGTCACTGATTGATGGATTTTATTTTTATTTTTGACCCCAAAACATAATCACAAAACTATTCTGTTTTTCTGACATGTTGAATATCTAATTATCCTGCAGAGATCAATTTAATTTGAATCATTAGAAAAATGTGATATTTTCATAGAACAGATTTTTTTCAGTTGTGGGAACTGCTTGCCATTATTCTCAATTCCTAAGTTCTAGCTGGATTCTTATACTTCCCTCACAGACAATGAGCAATAAATACTTACTAACTAAATCAAATCTTGGAATATCCCTAAATGCTAAAAAGCTTTTACTAGATCCCCAAATTCTTGTGCATGCTTTCTTTTTACCTTTCTAGCCTTATTGCCCACCGCTTCTCTTACATATATTCTACTTTTCAACCCACTGGACTTAGTTTCCAACATACCTCACTTTTACCTCCATGTCTCTGCTTATATTGTTCCGTAATCTTGATTATCCATACTTACCTGTCAGTATCCAAACCATCGTATAAGGTTCATCCTAAATACCTCATTGTCAAAGCCTTCCTTGTTTCTCACAGCTGGGCAAAATCTTTCCCTTTTCTGAAGCCCCCAAACTCAGCCTATAACTCTTCAACAAATTTACAGTTGATTTCTAGTTGCTTTCAATTGTACCAAAGGGGTTAAGAGTGCAGGACATGAGTAGAACTAGGTTTCTAACCCTGGCTCTTCCACTTACTAGCTAAATTTGCCTGGGCAAATTATTTTATCTCTTAAATCCTGAGTTTCTTCATCTATAGATTGAAGATACAACGTGTATCTCATTGGGGTTGTTATGAGAATTAAAGGAGATATATTTGTGCAGTGCCTAGCATAGCCCCTGACATATACCAACTGCTCAAGACATGGTAGTTGCTACCTATCTTATTCTCTTTACCACATCTTAATGGCCTTTTATAAATTTGTATAGAACATGCCTTACACAGTCCAGGACCTTGCATGCAGCAGGCGCCCAAATACTAAAGGGATATGTTTTCTCTCACCATTGTATTCACAAAATACTAACAAGGATTTTACTTCTCAACCATGTAATGATTTTATACTTTATATAATTCAGAGTTTGTACCAGATTGTCACATTCTTGCTGGTCTTAAATAATGTGGCTTTTTATTTTTAGAGCCTGTTAAAAATGTAATTTTTAAAAAAATCTATTAAATATTCGCATTAAATAACTACTAGCACCTTTTGATCCAGTGAAGAGGAGATCATCAGTAGAATCCACACAGAGCACAGCTTTTGTATGCCCTTCAGCTATGTGAATACACTGAAGTGGAGAAGCTTTGATTCCCTTTGAAGCAGGAAATGGGTTGATAATGCCCCTGAGGTGGGGGGGAAAAAAAAAACAAAAACCCAAGACTTACTTCATTAGCTATATTATGAGACTGGTTTAAATTTTTCCCCTTACTTTAAGAAGTCTTTAAAGTAATTCGTAATAAAATCCAGACTGCTCCCTTCCCTCTTTTTTAAGCAAAAGGACAGAGACAAAGTGTGTAACAGTCATAGTAGTGATGGAGTGCATTGACTAATTAGGCATCTGCTACCAGCTGCAGTCTGCCGAGCAAAGCCTATGATCTATCTGGATTTTCTTATTAACAATTTCATCTCTCCAACGTTTAATGAAGCATTATTGGTGGCTGTTTGAGAGTACTGAATTCTGACAAATAAGGAATAAGTAGAAACTATGAATAACTGGAAGATGTGACTCTATATCATGTGGAGTGTAACTCTATATCAAAAAGGACATGCTGGAGAAAGCATAACACATACCACCTAAAACATTAAGAAAGCAGATTTCAAAGACAAATTGAAGAAAAGGTAAGAATAATTGCATGAACAAAAATTCTAAAGGAAGGTTGGTTTAAAAAACTGACAATCTCAGAAAAGATGTTTAAAAATGAGAATTTAAAAGAACAGTGAATATCTTTATGGAGCTTTCTCATAAATTTAATATTTCTAGATTTTCTACTTTATGCCACTGGGCTATGCACTATGGAAACATAAAGATTATCAAAACATTTTCCCTATCCTAAAGGAGTTTAAGGCAGTGCTTAAATTGAAATAACTGTGTCAGAAAGGCTAAACATGAGAATGAATTAAGAAACGATAAATATACCGGTCAAATACCTTTGCTCAGGGCAGGAAGAAAAATTATGTTAAAACACGTCCATTATGTAAGCCAGATGGCATAATATTAGGACAAATACAGGGATAAAGCAAAACTGTTTTGTAATAATCTTCAAGATGCAAGAGTCAAAAATAATTAAAAGAAATGTGAGCCCAAGATAAGTTAGAGCTGAAACAAATACATATTCAATGAGTTCAAATATGTCTGTTTTTTAAGTCATTATATCATAGGGTTTTGAAAGTATATGCCATTGTGGAGGCAAAATTATTGTCAGTACTCTAAGAAATCACAAAAGGGGGACAAAACGTGTAGACCTGATTTTCCAAAAAGCAGGAAAAAAAAAAAAGTGAAATTCAAAAATTATAGATGGGTAAAACTTATTAAGTCTCACAGATGAAAATATTAAACAAATCATTAGAAACACTTAAAACTAAATAGTCATCAATAAGAGATAACAATCTCATGGGGGAAGTTCTTTGTAGGGTTAATAGGCAAAAAATTAGGGGAATGTCATATTCACAACATATGGTGACTCCAACAAAGCCCATACAATAAGCCTTTCAAATGATATCCTTAAGTATGGAACTGTTGTGGTAAAGTAGTTCCATAGATGGTTAAAGAATCACACCTAAAGAGTCAATGTCATTGTCAATCTGGGAGATCTGTGGTATCTTTCCCTAGCCCTAAAGACAGAGATGGCTTCCTTATTAAATTGATATATTAAAGGGCTGAATACTATATTGTAGTGCCTAAAAAAAAATTACTGAAATAAAATTCATTTATTTTATGTACCTACTTAGCACTAAAATAATCATTGGATAAAATTTTAAAATAAAATTTAAGTCAAAGATAGAACAGAATGCTATAAGTGAGAAAGAAGCTCGATAGTAGCCTAAGTGTAAATAATTAAAGGGCTTTGTCTATTGAATCCAGAATGAATGGATTAACAATTTATGGTTCTTCTACCAACACTATCAATGATTTGATCAATAGTATTTCAGGAGAAAGAAAGTAATAGACCTACTGTATTTGCCTAGGCCTCAGTTGGAATGGGGTTTAGTTCTAGATGCCACATTTTAAGAACATTAAAAAATTGGTGGCTTTCCAAAACAGTAGAAGCAGAATGAAGGATCTACAGACTATATTATGTAAAGAACAGATGATGAAACTAGAACTATTGAGCTGATAAAAGAACATTCATTGGAGAAAGAATACAATAGCATAGTTAGAAGACTGATATTTAAAGGGCTATCACATATACACAAAAAGAGTTACTATATTAATTCTGGAATAGCTCAAGCGTGCTGATAAAAGACTAATAAATGGAAATTTTAAGGAGGTAAATTTAGGCTCGGGGGGAAAAAACTTTATTTTTAGGGCTAGTTATAAAGATTTCAAAAGTGGAAGGAGGTTCGTCATCACTAGAAATGATACCAGGAATGGTTATCCCTGGAAAAATAATTATGAAGTCTGATGCTATTATGTATACACACATGTCAATTTGAGTTTCTTGAAATTATTGCTCAGTAACTTGTTTGTAATCTAATAACCAATATGAATCTGCCATTTTGAAATCCTGTTGATGTAAGGTTCTTAGCTATGAACTAAAGCCATCAAATTTACAAACACTGCTTCAGATATTGAAAAGTATGATTTTAACAAACAGTAAATTGCTACTGTTACTTCTCAAACAGAAAATATATATGTATGTATATTCCAAAAAGCTGATTATAAAGGAAAAAATTCATGTTAACATCATAAGAGCTGCTTTTGAAGTGCATTTAATGACACAAATCATCCTAAGAAAAAAAACTAAACAGTACCTTTAGTTATGTAATACTATGTTCCCAAAAGATTTCCTTCCTTCAGATTATCAGTTTTATCCTGAGAATCTATTAAATATTCTCCTGATGATATAACATCCAACACAATTCTGTCGTGTCAAAGGTTATATAACACTATGAAGTACTCAGTAAGTATTTGCCTCCAGTGACTTATGTATGGCACAGTTATTTCCTGGAGAGCAGGATGCCTCCTTTTCATTCTCATGTATTTTAGTATCACTGATTATTCTGTCTTCTGAAGAAAAATAATCTCAATATTAAATAGAGCATTTTATTAATTAGATACTTATAAATGTTTTCAAATACTTGGAATATTAGGGTTTATATTTTATATAAATTACCCCACACTAAAAATAATAGAAAAAATATAAAACTTGTAAACATACATCCATGGTTTTTCTTTTTCTATTAGAATTAATCTATTCACATTCTAAAACATAAAAATCAACTTTAAAATAGTTTCAAGTTAAGGTTAAATATTGCAAATTTGTACAGCAGACCTGCTCTGAAAGGGGAAAAAACAAACAAACACACACTTGTTTTTGTTCCATGCAAACCAGGAAAGTTTTGTAATATTGTGAATGAGATTAATTTTCTCTCCCTCCCCTTGCCTACCTTCTGGAGGATCTGCTGATGAACAGCAAAATAGCCACAAAACAGGGAAGTAAGGGTAGACGGAGGAGACAAAATGGTAAGTGGGGAAAGGGAATGAGAGAGAGAAAAAGTGAGAGAGAGAGAGAGAGAGAGAAATTAAAGATCCAAAAAAAAATCCATAACATGAAAAAATGAACATTGTTATTTTAAAAACAGCATCTATCCATAAAAAATTTTCTTAAAAAAAAATAAAGCAGCTCCTTTACTTTCTGTTTCTTTTTCTTTCTATATTTTTGGTTCCACAGTATCCCTTTTTTCCCCTAACATACCATTTTTATCACACAACCTTTCTATTTAAAATTGTAAGCCAACAAGAAAAAATGCCTTATCCACCTCCCACACTTTGAGGCATTGGAAATGTTTAGTTATTAAAGAGCAAAGCCTCTTGACATCAATATTCATAGAGCTTAATTTCTTTAAATAAAACATTTAAATTATGGACAAAAACCAAATATCACAATTTTTTAAGCTATCATACAAAAAGTTTGCCAGTACTTTATTTAAAAGGTATAATCACAAAAATATATTAAAATTAATGTTTTTAAAACATAATTTAATATTAGTGCATTATGGTTCACGAGTGAAGCATGCAGTAAAAATGAGACTCACTTAGAATTTCTAGGAAGATATTTTAGAACATCAGTGAAATGCCAGAATGTAGGAAAGATAGAAAGTACCTGTGTACCTCCGACAGAGAGGAGTCACTTTCATCAGACCTACAGTGAAAGAGTTAGAATTATGAGAAAGAATACAGATGTCAACAGGTAAAGACAGCGACTTTGGACTGAAAATCAACAGCATGAATAACAGAAATAGAGCACACATTTCCTTTATAGTGCCCTGCTTTTCTATCTATACTGCATACCAGCAAGTCTAAGGTATAGCTAAGTCAGGCAAAAAGTTTGATTCTTATGTTTTCTATCAAGACTTTGGAGAAAAAATTATCTATTACTGATCCACAGAACCTATCCTCACTTCTAAAATTTAGGTCCTGGAGAAGAACAATACCAACTACATGAAAAACATTATTTCAAAGTTCTTTCTATTTAATTTGACTAGTACTAGAAAAAGTTTCCCATTTCAATAACAATTAATGAATTTTATTCATCTTGGTAATTATTACTTTAGATAGAGACTCTAAGTTGGAAGTTGCACAAATACATTATATGTTTGCATGTAAAGAAAATCAGTCAAAATTTAATAACCCTTGGTCCTGGCTTATCTCAAAAACATTGAGTAGTTCTAACTAGGGAGCTGAGCCTCTAAGTAATGATTGGGGGACTTTAGTGGGATTTTAAAATTAGACAAGCCATTCTTATTAGCCCTGCCCTAAGCCTCCAAGACTGGTAGTAAGTCTAGTTATTTTTGAAATCTATTTAGCTTGTATAACAGACTTGGGAAGAATGAGAATAGAGTGAGTGCTGGCATGGACTATGACCAGAACAATGTATGGGATCCATAACTCACAAGTCAAATACAGTGGTCTCAAAAAGGAGCCCCCCAAAAAGTGATGTAAAAGGTAGGCAAGTTTTTAAAAGTATACAGTAGTCAGTTTTAGCTTATAGAGAAGACAGAGTCAAATTATTGGTAGCTCATAAAATATTTCAGTTAAAATTATGGAACTATGATTAGATCATCAAAATTATCAAAAGACAGAAAATTTTATGACTCTGAATACAAGGTAGACAAAATTTAGCAATTCTTCATATAACTATTGGAAATGGACTTCCCAAAGACAGTCCTTGTGCTTTACTTTTCTCAATTAATGAAAAAGATGGGCCGAGCCCGTGGAGCACTCGGTAGAGTGCTGCGCTGGGAGAGCATGACCGAGTGCACTCACTGGCTGAGGGCTGGTCACGAAAAAAAAAAAAAAAAAAAAAATTAATGAAAAAGATGATTTAACAATGTTAAAGATCTAGATCAATTTAAATAGCGTGTCACCTGCTGGTTAAACTATATCAAAATCTGATCAAGAATTTTATCCGTAAATTAAGTGAATTAAAAATTCTTTCAAAATGATAGTGTTTCTCTAAGTTTATAGAGCCATTTAGCACAATATAAACATGCCAAGCAGATCTTAAATGGCATCCTATAAATTTCAGAGACCATTGATATACGCAGGGAGATAAGAGCATAACAAACAAACAATAGAGGTGAGGGAGGGTAGATATCATGAACATACATCCACAATGTTAACATTCAAAATCCAAGCAAAGTCAGAATTAATAAATACCTTATGACAGTATTGTTAGTATTGAATTCTTGCAAAAGAGATTCTGGCTCAATGTGGGGATACTTTTTCACTTCAAATTTAATGAAAATTATATTTTCTACATCCCTCCAACCTCTCCTACCCCCAACTCACTCCCAGTCCTACCCCCTCCATCCACAAAGGTGCTCTTTTATCCCAAGAAAATAATCACTGAAGTTTTGTGGTGCATTTGTCAAGAACAGCCAAATGATATAGGAACAAGGGTGTTTGTAAGCTGTTATATCCACCAAAGGTAAAACAAGTTGCCTCTTTTCAACTCAGGCTATCTGGATTAGAGGCTTTTGTGGGCTCATAGAAGCTGAAGAATCCCAAGAAATTTAAACTACAAGTGGTCTCAAAGATTTTTCAATTCTAATTTACTCGTGAAAGAAAAGGCAAGACAAATGCTGAAAGTAGAGCAATGCGATTCTACAACAGGGAATGATGTTCAGCAGGAAAATAATTTTCTCTACTTTTGGCTATGTCTCCTTTCCCATTAGAAAAATATACAAAATATGGCAAGAGTTCACAAGTCAGGCTCCATCTCCCACACGGAGATGGCTAAATGTTTTCCAAAGACTGTACTGAAAGGTTCAGAATATTGTGTGAACATTTGGGGCTCTTTTCCATAATGACTTACTTATCCTGCTGAACTGATGTGTTTCCCTGAGAAACAGTAAGACGATTAAAAACATTCAGTTCATTACGGGGCCGGCTTGGTGGGGAAGAAGGAGGTGAAAGACTAGCCTCTGAGGTTCCAGAATCTGAGCTACAAGAAAAAAAGAACATTAAATAGGTGGCTTTAATTGGTTATGATTTGTTGGAAAGGTATAAGAAACATGCTTCAAAAAATTTTTAAAAAGCTTTCCTTTCTCCTTCTCTTCCTTTTTTGTAAAATAAAATACACCCTGACCAATTTAATTAAAAATTTTTTTACAATGAATTTTGTTACATTGGCCACAAGATGGCACTAAAGAAAAGGTTCTGCCTGCAAAAATCTGAAGTCAGTATAGAGCAAGCTAAATTTAAAATTATACAATTTTAAAATTGAGACCAAGTTGCTCATTTTACAAATAAGGAAATAGAGCCAGAGAGCTGAAGTGTGATTTGCCTATTCAGTTGATTCAATCATTTATTTTTAAGTTACTTATTTGCTCCACCCCCCATTTCCCAATTATTCTTGAGATATTCAATTCAGTAGAATCAGGCAAATTACACCTTTAAATATAGGAAGCAAGGACAATTAGAAGGATAACTTCTATGACATTCAAGTCAGCTAAGCCAGTGGTCAAAGTAGAGTGTGCATCTTGTCACAGGGGAGGGAGATGGCATAAGATTGTCCACTCTAGGTATATTAAAAATATGAACACAATTTTGTATTTCTTTATATGTTAAAGAAATTTTTTAAATTTGCTTAATGAATATTTAAATGTAGGTTGTAGATGCTCTCCCTCGAGGACCTGTCCAAGTCTACCTATCATATGCAGCTCATTAGGTAACCCAAGAAAGGAGCGGTAGGATAACAGTGGCTCTATTCCATTCAACTCTGCATGCTATGGTGTTGCAGTTTACAAACACCCAGATAAATGGATCATCCTGTTTATTATGTGCTTCTAAATAAACTAACCTCACAAAACACACAAAAGAAACAATTGAGGATAATTAGTAACAATTTAAGCATAAGAGAACAGTAAGAAAATGGCACAACTAACAAACCCTGTGATTAATTAATACTAGCTTTTTGTCAGCCACTGTAAAGAGGTAAAGTAAATGTCAGTTTTACCAGATTATAGTCAAGATTATTAATTTCATATTTTTCTAGGGGACTACTTGAAATATAGATTTAGTAAGACTCATGTTAAGTGTATTAACTCTTACAATGATCTACACAAGTAATTGAAAAATAAGTGGACGTAATCATAGACAAGTGCTCAAATATTTTCACAGGTATGTGTGTGTGACCAAGAAAGTTCTAGTAGACCACTTAGCCAAGTTAACAGCTGACTTGCTTATCTTGATTAGTCAAATCAGCCATAACCACAGAACCAACCTATATCTTAAAAATAATTTCACTATTGTCCTTTAGCATCTAAGTGCAGCACATCTTTTATAAAGTCTAGCAGATAAAAAGCATTAGTAACTTACTGTTTTTGTTCCTTGGCTTTTGATTTTTCTGCTTTCTCATATGTCTTTCTCCTTGTTGCAGGGGAAGGCTCTGGTATTTTTTTTTCAGATACGGATGACTGCCTGGAACTAAAATAGAAAAAGATTTCTTCAATCATCTAATTTTAAGTATAAACATATAACTTTGGTAGATATTCAATCTGAGATTTTTAATAGATTAATAACTGGAACTTGAGAAAGATTATGACCTGGAAAAAAAAAATATAAGTAAGATAGGAAATATTACGTGCATTATTTTTAGTTGATAGAAGCTTGACAACTATAAATTTTTTAATTGACAATCTTATTAAATATCTGCTGATATCTTAGAATGTAAACAGCAATGCTATATTGCCAAATAGCCATACTAAAAATTTTATTTTGAGTACAAATGTTTAAGTTTCATTAAAAATTTTGTTGCAGTTGAAGAAAAGTTATTTTTATAGTTTTGCAGAACAAAAATATGAGAAATAATAGGATTTAATGAATTAATATTTAGACAGTCACAAAATAGTACTACATAATCACAAAAAAATCACAATTATTTTACTTAACTAATATTTAGTTATTAATTAGTAGCTATGTATATTTTAGTAATAAAAATATTCCTGCCTTATAAATTTTAAATGTCAAATGGTTGCTATGTAATTAAATATTCAAGTCTGTCATTTTTGTGTATGATGATAATGAAATTTAACTAAAAAATGTATCTTGACTATTCTTGGCTAATTATATTAATAAGAAAAACAAACAAACAAATGAAAAACCACTAAGGAGGAGCTAGCCTGCTAGTTCAATTGGATAGAGTGCCGTGTTGTGAAACCAAGGTCAAGGGTTTGGATCCCCGAACCGGCCAGCCACCAAAAAAAAGAAAGAAAGAAAAACTAAGGAATTAGAAAGCAAGACCCCAGAATGGGTTTACATGATTCCTATTTCAAAGATAATAAAACTTCATGTGCCTCAGTTTTCTAATAAGAGGAAATCACATTTTAGAAATTCAGCATCATTTAAATCATAAGGGTCACTTGAATAAATTATTTGACTTCGTGAAATAAATGTTGTGCAGTAATGGCTTATAAGAGTTACTGCACCAAATGTGTGACCAACTCTTAAATTTGTAAAGAATTACATATTTGTGAGTACAAGCATCTGAATTTATGAAAACTTAAAAATAAATCACATAAAGAGACAGAGTCCAAAAGATATTTTCTACAACCTGTCATAAAGGATAAATTTTTAAAATGAAAAAAGACAAAAAGAAGATATTACCTGATTCTGGATTCCAGGCCATAGATTTAGTCTTGAAGTTCCAAAAGTCTTTACTCATCTCACAGACTAAATCCCGAACACATGCAAATCCCTAAAATCTATCCTCAGTTCTATGTCACTACCTTCACCAAAAGCATTTCTTCTACTCTCATCTTATAACAAAAGTACTGAAGCCATAAGCTATACTGGTTAGCAATCTCCAACAGCAAATCCAATAGTTTATTAAATAGGCCACCTCAAGCACATGCAAGAAAGTTCTGTCATCACTAAAATTAATTTTAGAACTGAAGGTAGTAGGTGAGATCATTGAATAGAATATAATGAAAATTTCTTCATAAAATGTAGAATATTAGGGGTAATAGATATTCAAGGGTGGAAAGTTTGTTATTTTGCATTATTTGCAGAGTCATATAGTGTGTGCTGTTTTTTTGAGCAATATTACTCAATGCAGAGATTTAGTCATTCCAGAAATCATTTGCTCGATCATATGTCAGAGTTAGTTTGAAAAATGTCATTAAAAATCTTAACCAGTGAATGACTGATCTAATTTTAATATAACTATCAAAACACACACGTGCACACACACATGGTACATACAACATACACACTGGTTGTATAGGGAAATCTTTCTCTTTCCTTGATACTATAATAAAAAAATTCCAAATAAGATTTATTTTTAATAGAAGGTTTTTTGTTCAGATTATCATGGAGGGAGAGAGAATATTCCCTCCTTAAAATCCTTAATAATACCAATAAAAATACTTTTAGCACACACTCATTCCAGACATGAAATGTGTTTCAAGGTAAAAAATTAGGAAAGCTCAAAATGTATTAAGTTTGTAATCGGTATTTCTTTTTTTTTTATTTTATCATTATGCTATGTAAACATTTTTTGTGGCCTTTTACCAATTTCTCCCTAACCCTCATCCTTTCCCACCTTTGGTGGCCTTTGTTCTGTTCTTTCCTTTTGAACGTTCAAAGAATTATTGTAATTGTTGTATCTTTCTTTCTTTAAAAGGGTCGGCAAAGATTTGCTATGCTGACCAGGCTCCTGGAACTAGGATATAGATAATCCAAAGCAAAATTAAGAGTCTTTAAAGCTTCTGTTTATATATAACGGTTTCATAGGTATAACTAATCTAATTTAGGTATTTCTAAATAAGTTTTGTCTGTAATTCATAACAGCCTTTATAAAAATTATAACCCTTACGAATGATCCTAAAACTTGGAGACAAGACAAAGCAATTTAATAAAGAACATCTCATCTTAAATAATTTTGACTATCCAAAAAATTAGGGGAGACAACACCTAACAGAAATTACTCTGAAAACCAGAGATCTTATTTACATAAATTTTTAAAAATAGAAATAAGAAATTAGTAACATGCATATTAAAGAAAAAAAAAAAGCCAAAAGAAAAGAAGTTAGTGTAGATGGGCCAGACTTACATGCTGCCTATCTTAGAAGGTAAGCCAGATGGGGGAGAGAGCTCTTTTTCCCTAGCAGAAGTACCACTTGTCTCTGTATTCATTCCAATCTCTTGCCCTTCTGCAACAGGTGTAAGAGGGCCAGGCAAGGAGGCATCTCCTGTACTAGTATCTGAAGCTAGTTCACTGCTATCTGCATACAGCAACTCCATTTGAGTGGTGGTTCTCCTTCGTGCCTAGTCAGAGAATGGAAGGAAAAGCAATCAGGAGCAAACTTTTGCATAAAAGATGATTAGGGAATAGAGATTTATATTAGTTTGAAATAAGTAAAAACATTTAGTGTGCCTTTTCCTAGCAGGCGTGTCAAACATAGCATTGTAAGATAGTGACAAGCCAGAGCTAAAGCCAGATAAGACCTTTAGAGGCCATAAAAATAACCAACATTTATATTGTACCCCATCTGTTCTAAACACTTTATTACATTAGCATATAGATAGGTAATATTATTATCCCAATCCATGAATGAGTAAACTGAGGCACAGAGAAGCTAAGTAACTTTCCCAAGGTCATATAGGTAGCAAGTGGCAAAGCCAGATTGAAAGCCAGGCAATCTGCCCCCAACATGACTGTGCTATCCTGCCACTCATGGGCCAGCTCCCTCAATGTATAATTTAGAAAAAAAAAAAAAAAGAAAGAAATTAAACCAAAAGAAAATTTCAGGGAAAGTCAACTAATTTCTGATTTATCCCATGCTTAAATACTTTCTTTAATATAAGTCTTTAAATTTTTTTTCCAACTCTTATGACCCTGCTCCCGATAGCTTAAATATGTGTTTAATCTGCCGGCTAGATCATTCAATACCAGCCAACACCAGCTTTTGGCAGCATGGTGAGATAGGTAAAGGTTATTTTCCTAGAATTAAAATGCACTATAAGCATTTCTTTCTTTACTCTTGAAAACCAAATGATTACCCTGTTATTGCTCAGAGTTGGTTGTTGATATCCTAAGGTATTAACAGATAATCAAGGATTATAAGCCTCTAGAGGGCAGGCACCCTGTTTTATTCAACTTTATATCCCCTGCACTTAACATAGTGCTGGTACATATTTATTTAAAATATATAAACAACTTCATTTTTTCAATGAGTACAAAAGAAATGATAGGAGATTCTTGCAGGCATCTTTGTAGTTTAAAAGAAGTAGCCAGCAGCACTTCAGAAAATGTTTAGAAAGAGAAAGCCCTGCAGCCATTTTTTACACTGTCAATTCTCATCACTGCCAGGGCCTAGGGCAGAGAAGAATTTTTCCTTGGCAATTCCAAACCAGAGTGATTTATCCAGGAGATGACCTTTAGGACACCACTTCATGTCTCTCTCTGCTATCCCACAAGGGCGTGACTAACTAGGCTTTCACAGGGCATGAAAGATAAAAGTTACAAGAGATTCTCTCCTCTACTTAGTACTGGATTCAAACCATATTAGAATGTTTTCTTTGAGTTTTGGTAACCTCTGCTTATTTAGAATAATAAAACACAAACCACATGTTGCCAAACCAGTAGCTCAAAGACCAAACAAGAGCCCAGAGTTGTTTTTTGACTGGCTTGCCTGTTGTTTTAAAGATCAGGAAATTCTACATAAAAATCCATAATTAAGACTTCTCTTGAAAAAACCGAGGCTCTGGTAGCCTTCAGCCCATATTCCCACATGGCAAAAACAAGCAAGACTTGGTGGTGGCTATTTGTTTTAGGTGGTACATGTTCTTCCCAGGTAATCACAATGACCCCCCAACTCATTGTTTCACACCCAGCCAAATTACTCATTTACATTACCTAATTAACCATTGAGGGCCTTAAATTTATCCTGTCTATTTGCATGGTATTATTGTTTCAGGTCCTGATCTATCCATTCATCCATTATTATTTACTAAGCATTCCAAGAATTCTTTGTTTTCAAACATCTTAAGATCATTAGTTAATTCATCTAGTATCAAATGCTACCACAATCAGATTGGAAGAATTAACATTGTGAAAATGTCTATACTACCCAAAGCAATCAACAGATTCAATGCAATCCCCATCAAAATACCAATGACATTCTTCACAGAAATGGTAAAACAATCTTAACATTTATATGGAATGACAAAAGACCTCAAATAGCCAAAGCAATCCTGAGCAAAAAAAAAAAAAAAAAGCTGGAGGGAAAACACTACCAGACTTCAAATTATACTACAAAGCTATTGTAACCAAAACAGCATGGTACTGGCATTAAAATAGACACTCAGACCAGTGGAGCAGAATTGAGAACCCAGAAATCACCCCTCAGGCTTACAGCCATCTGCTATTGCACAAAGGCAACAAAAATCTACATTGGTGAAAAGACTGCCTCTTTAACAAGTGGTACTGGCATAATTGGATATCCATATGCAGAAGAATGAAACTAGATATGCACCTCTCACCATATACTAAAATCAACTCAAAATGGATTAAAGACTTAAGTAGAAGACCTGAAACTGTAAAATTACTAAGGGAAAATATAGCTGAAAAACTTCAGGTACTAGGTCTGGGCACAGACTTTATATACATGAGCCCAGAAGTACAAGCAGCAAAAGAAAAAATAAACAAATGGATCTATATCAAACTAAAAAGCTTCTGCACAGCAAAGGAAACAATCAACAGGGTGAAATGACAACCTACAGAGTGGGAGAAAATTTTTGCTAACTATGCATCTGAAAAGGGATTAAGATCCACAATATACAAGGAACTCAAGCAATTACACAGTAAAAAAAAACAGCCCAATTAAAAAATTGGGCAAAGGAGCTCAAAAGACATTTTTTAAAGGAAGGCATACGAACAGCCAACAGGTACATGAAAAAATGCTCAACATCACTAGTCATCAGGGAAATGAAAATTAAAACTACATTTAGATATCACCTCACCCCAGTTAGACCAGCTATAACCAAAAAGATGGAAAATAACAAATGCTGGCAAGGGTGTGGAGAGAAGGGAATGCTCCTACACTGTTGGTGGGACTGTAAATTAGTACAACCGCTATGGAAAACAGTATGGAGGTTTCTCACAACAACAGAAAGATTTTCCATGCTATCCAGCAATCCCACTTTTGAGTACATACCCAAAGGAATTGAAATCAACATGTCAAAGGGATACCTGCACTCCCATGTTCATCGCAGCTCTGTTTACAATAGCCAAGACATGGAGCCAACCTAAATTTCCATCGATGGATGATTGGATATGGAAACTGTGGTATATATACACCATGGAATACTACTCTGCCATAAAAAAGAATGAAATCCTCCCATTTGCAACGACAGGGATGAGCATGGAGAAACTTATGTTGAGTGATATAAGGCAAAGCACAGAGGGATAAATACTGCATGTGCTCACTCATAAGTGGGAGCTATGAGCAAAAGAAGGAAGGAAAGAAAGACCACAGAGGTGCGCTGGACTTGCAGAGGGAGAGAACATTACCTTGAGATACAAGGTGGAGTGGGAGGGAAAGCAGGAAGGGGAGGGAGGCTGGGGATAATTGGGTGGGGGACACGGGGTACAAACACAATTTGTGGTAATGGGCATGCTGCCAGTACAGATCTGGCCTTCACATCTTGGGCACAAGGGGTGACAATCAGCTTTGCATCTCATGAATATTCATAACCAATAAAAAAAAAGTTACCACAATCAATCTGAAATGTACCATGTTTTACACATTTAACAGAATTTATATTTATATTTACGTTTATTTCTTTAAACCCTAAAAATATGCATTATAGCCTCATAAGTTTTTAACACGATGATTGAGTTGTTTGATTATTCAAACCACATCAATAATCTCAAACAAAATAAACAAAAGAACTACCTATGAACATAATAGAATGCTAAAATTCCAAAAATCTCCTGCCAATCTAAATAATTTATATTGTATGCCACTTTAGAGTCTACATTTTAGTCAACTAACAGCTTAAGAATCAGCCTCCATAATTATATCTTATCCAGTGCGAAAAGTACAAGAACACATTAAAGCCCAAGTTCCACCAAGGAGAAATTTTCCACTAAAAGTTTTTTTCAGTTATCACTTAAAGGGAAATATGATAAAGAACTAAATTTTTTTACACATGGAAGAGCTTTGGTAAAAGCACACCTACTGGCTAATTGATTAATCTGAGGCCTAAGTGTTTAATACTAATTACAAAGAACAGTGGAAAAAATATTTGCCTGGTATTTTCAATTCTCCTTACCTTATTCTTAGGTTTCACTTCACCACAAAGCTTCAAAAGGTCTGAAGACAGTGTGCTACGTGCAAATAAATAATTAGTCACAAGATTAAATGAGAACTTATTATAAAAATCTATATGTCCTCTATGTTTACAATTATGAAAAAAATTATATGCCTATGTAAAACAAAGACAATATTTAAAATCAAAATGAGCTAACTTAAATATAATTCATTGTTCTTCCTTAAATATTTCAGTATTATTATTTTAAAATTTGTCATGGTTAAGCATGATTTAGTTTGGTTTCTGTATTTCTGTTTCTAGTGCTAGTCACTTAGCCATAAAATTCAAAATTATTTCTATTTTATGGCAATTGTTTGAAACAACAGGATAAAAGTATTAAAAGTATTATAGAAATAAGTCAAATCTATTACTTTTCTGAAGATTCTCTTACCTTCCTTCTGATCCTGGGCTGTTTAAAGGTGCATCCTCATCAGTACTATCCTCTACATTTTCTAAAAAAAATAATGTGCAAAATGTAAGTTTTACCCACATGTCACAGTTTGAATGGTGACTGCAATCCCTATGCTATAAAAAATATCAGCTCAACATATCAATATGGGCACTTTGATTTTAATAGCTGAATCAAAATAGATAGAACTGTAGAAAAATATTTCTAAGAAACTCCTTTAATCAAGTCCTAGGATGAGGAAAAACATGTTCAAGATAGGAAAACCATGAGTTTGAATGGTAAAACATAGAAGAATAACATTCATTGGATGAGAACGTTCATAGGATAGGAATGACATCATGTATTTAACTGAGTAAACATATACTCATATATATACACATATATATATCAGAGTCATGATTAAAACTGCAAGGTTAAAAAAAATGCCACATGAGCTTCCTTTAATGTATTGAGCCAACCAAGAACACTATGTAAGTGTAAACATACAAAGGCACTTCAAAAAGTTCATGGAAATATTCGTATTATCTTTAAATTCTATTTTCCATGAACTTTTTGAAGTACCCTCATACTTATTTTACTTTATGAGTTATGCCAATTTACTTAAATATTTTTCTTTTTTTAAATTTTTTATTTTTGCCTTCAAGTAGAAAGAGAGAGAGAGAGTGTGTGTGGAATTGTTCAGAAATCCCACATCAGCATGCAGCTCATTCACAAGTACACAGAAGACAAAAACAGTAGGTTTGCATGCAACGGTTCTGAAAACTAATACAAATAAACCACTGCTATTTCAAAAAAATTGTAGCAGACTAGTAAAAAGACAGAAAAATGAAACATATATAACTGGCAAGAAGTCAATAAACAAAACAATCATCAAAATTAAACTACTTACAATGCCATTGCGTCCCCAACATAGGTGAGGTTATTAAAACACATACTTTTTTTAAATAAAATCATTCCACAAAACTAAAGACAATATTATGAATGACATATATATATTAATAAAAAATATACAGGATTCATCCCCTTTTAATTTTAGTTTATTTTATACAGGTGGAATGTGGCCCATGAGTCAACTAATTCCTTTCTTTCCAGTGACGTTCCCTTCCTTCCTCATGGTTTAGCAGACACCTTGATAGACATTCAGTAATACTTGATACTGTTATCGGAAATGGAACCACATCTAGGACCCACACAAATGGAGTTTACTTTCTGAAATGAAGAAAATGGTGGTCTTGAAAGTATTGTATATCTCAAAGACCACTAGTAGAGGAAGACTCAGGGACTTGCTTCACAGACAGGATAACTGAGTGCCAAGATGCTGAATTAATTGACAATATAGAAACTGAGGTTATAAGGAAATGGCAAACCTAACCTCTGTTTTCCCATGTATAAAGTATAAAAGCAGGCTAAGATTTGCTAGTATTTTTCTTGCAGGGAGTGATGAACCTAACAATATGTTAAACATCATGTGAGTGCTTAGTAAAAACCACTTAATTCCTGCTTAGGCATGTGTGCCTTATTTTGAGATAATTGTCTTGACATAACTAACCTAGCCAGAGCACAGAGGACCCCACCCAGACAGTCACTAACTCAGACCCCTCTTCAGGACTGAGTTTGGTGAGAACCATCACCTCACTTTCATACTCTCAGCTCTGAGAACCTAACTCCAATTCAAGGTCACCTTCTTTTCCCATCACAGTAGCTTCAAAGCCAAAGACAGAGACAAAACTCCCAAAAGCCCTGAGTTCATCCATATCAGTGTAAAGTTTCAGTCTCATTTCACTCAAAGTTAAGCAAATGGCTGGGGTTTTTTGGTCTTTTTTAAATTATTTTTTAAAAGATATATAGACGGTATATAGGTAGCCAGACAGACAGAGATAGGAGAGAGAGAGAGAGTAGTGTACAGAAAATAGTTAATATAGCAGCCCTGAGAATGTTATCCTTAGACAGGCTTGTCTGCTGGGGGCGGGCTGATTAGCTCAGTTGGTTAGAGCACTGCCTTGTAACACCAAGGTCAAGGGTTCAGATCCCTGAACTGGCCAACTGCCAAAAAAAAAAAAAAAAAATTGCAAAACTGACCTTTGGCTGACAGCTGAAAACTTAGCTCTCAGAGTATCCCATATCAACAGTGACTCACTGTACCTGAGCTGTTTGTGCAAACTATATGGTTTATGCTGAACACTTGCTTTCATTCTAGGAGTCTAGAATTCTGGTACATGTTAAACAAATGATATCTCTGTGACCATGCCCAATAAAAACCTTGAGCACTGAGTGTCTAATGGACTTTCCTGGGCATATTGCTGCATTTTTGTTGCCGGGGGATGACTGCACTCTGTGTAATTACTCCTGGGACAGAGAGAGCATAAATAAGCCTGAACATGGATTCTTCCAGAGTCCATCTATGTCTTTTTACCTCATGATCCAGCTGTGTATCCTTAACACACTGTTTCTCATAAATCTTAGTCATGAATACAACCATATGCTGAGTCCCATGAGCCTTCTAGCAAATCTCCAAAGATGGGGTGAACTTAGGGACCCCAATCTAGGTATAGGAAAATAAGGATGTTCTTCATGAGCTACAAAAGTACAAGCCTGTTAGCATGGGGTGCTGGTCCTGGCTTATCCTCTAGCCTTAAGTTCCATCATTCCATGTCATGTACTTGTTGCTCTGGAGCACTAACCTGTTTGTATGTCTCATGCACACAATATTATGGCTAAATTTCCATGCCTTAAATTGTGCTGCTCTTCTACTTGGAGTTACTCTTCTCTGTCCCCCCTTCAACCTTGTCTTTTACCTGGCTAACCCTTTTTCTACCTTTATATTTCAGCTCAAATATCACCTCCTCCAGAAAGCCTTCATTGATTCCTTCATTCTTTTTAGGTGGCCCCACTCTGTGCCCCCATAATTCCCTGTATATATCCCAATCACTGCTCTCACTGCAATGTATCATAATCTATTCGTCGTCTGTCACCCTCAGCAGGGCATCAAGTCCATAAAGACAAGATTACCATCTCATTCATCTTTGATTTCCAGTCCCCAGCCCAATGCTTGAGGTAAAATTGGAGAGCTAAGTACATGTTTTTCAAAGCAATGTATCTGACTGTCTAGCTTCTGTGGATTTAAATCTCATTGCTTTCCCCTCCCATGATCTTCCTCCAGCTCCTCTGGTCTAGACAGTCTGATCCCTAGGACAATTTTCTGCCATAAGTCATAGGTTACATCAGTTAAATAGGTTTCCACTCTCTCCTTCCGACCTTTCTTCAAGCGAAGGATAATTGAAAGTTGTTTGAAAGTTGTGAAAAAGTAACACTGCTCATCAATTTAGCAGTTTAATATTTTTCTTCACAAAAGGACATCAAAGAATTTTTCTTCCAAGTTCAACGAGATTGTACTATATATTATATTACAAGCTGAGCCACTAAGAAGGACAAAGAGAAGAAGGAGCAGGAAGAGGGAGAGGAAGAAGAAAAGGAGGAGCAGGTGGAGGAAGAAGAGGAGGAAGTGGGGAGGAGGGACAGAAGGAGGGGAAGAGAGAGGGGCAGGGAGAAAGGGAGGGGAAGAAACTTGCTTGATAACACATGGAAAGGCAAAAATGCTGGTTATAATGCCAAGTACTTGAACAGCCTAACTTAGCTCCTTTTAACCAATTCCACTTCTCCTATGTGTCCTTGCCATGGCCTGAGTAGCTTAAAATAATAGCCTTTCCACATACATATTATGCAGTGCATCTTAAGGAAATACTATTTTGATATTAATATGTCATGTAAACAGCTAAAATATCAAAAGGATCGAGTACTTTATTTGCATAACATCGTATTTAAAATAAATGTAATAAATTAGACTATAATTATTCTAATGACACAGAGAGGTAATTATGCTTAATCATTCTGTTACTTTCCTCTCCTTGAAGCAAAAGCATCTAGACAACTTTTGACAAATTTGCAACTAGAAAAAAAAGTTAAGATCAGATTTTATTGAAATGACTTTAATTAAATAAAACTATGCTCCAAAAATTATCATTCAGACACATCGCAAGTAGTAAAATTTCCCTGACACTGGTGGTCCTTCATATGTATCATCACTAAGAGGAGACAGAGATGTTACCAATGGGTGGGTATAGTTCATGTGAATGTTGCAGAAGCAGGAGAAAAAGGTTGAAAACCTCTATACCTAATGATCTATAAAGTTCCTTCTAACTTGAAAATATTATGCTATGATTACAAATACCATTTTGACCTGTTCAGATGAAATCCTTTGGATAGTTTTATTCAATTTAGAATATTAAAAAATGTGTGCCTAATTTTACAAAAATAAAATAGGAAGGAATCTAGCAAATATATACCAAAGACAAATAAATATACATCAAAGACACATATGAAAGAAAGTTATTTTTAAAGTTAAAATAACAGATGCATGTTAATAGGTATATTTAAAAATTAAAAAGGAACATATATTCCATTTTTTCCTACAAGAAAGAGAAAGAACGCAGAGGATTTATGAAACTGGAGCCACAAATGGAGCTCAAATAATAAAAGAAATAATTAACTAAAGCATACTTCTTTAAACATCTGAGAATTTTAACATCAGGAATTTTAATAAAGACAAAGACTTAGTATGTTTGTGGTCATGGACACATTTCCAAAAAGATCATGCAAAAACCAGTTGACTGCCAATAAAAATTTTTATACGAGGTACCACAATTAGTGTACATGAACAATTAGTAATTCATGCAGCTGTAGGATACACAGAAAGCTAAACATACTTACCTAATGGTACGCTATCTAGATCTGTGTAAATAACAGCAAAAAGGAAACAAAAAGCAATACTCCAATCAAAACAGATCCAAAGTTAAGAACTCTCACATAAAACAAGATTATGTACCATTTATAAGATATGTAGAATAGATGCCATAGCAATAACTTATAAATTTATTTTTTAAGGCATAAGATATGCAGAGTAACATAATAAAACTTGTTTACTATTTTAAGTAATTTAAAAAACCAATTCAGAAACTTGGTTGGTCTTCTTTACCCATAGAAACTAATTGCTTAATAAGTTTAAGTAAGCCTCTTAAAGTCGGTAATCATTTCTTGGAACAACAATAATTACCTCCCCCAAAATTTACACATGCAAATTAAAGAAGAAACAATTACTAAAAGCATAAGTAAATATAGCATCTATTCAGTCAAGCCATAGAGGAAAGAGATATAGCATAGCATGTTCAAAGAGCAAAGGTACCATGCAATCCATTTAATTAAAATTTAGTTCAAATTACCTTGTAAAGCATGGCCTAGTAAAGCATCTAGCTCAGGATTTAACTCTGCTTTCTCTTTCAACATATGGAATAAGAGCTGATTTTGTGTAGCACTGGTTATTTCAGTTTGTTTGAGTCGACCTTCAAGTACTTTAATTTGAGCCTCTTTCTGGGCAGCCTGAAGTCCCTGCAACAACAACAAAAAATTATCTTAGGTCATACAAAACAGAATCTACCACACAAAGATCTGTATCAAATAGCAAATGCATATGATATATGGACTTTGACATCAGAGAGACCTTGATTCATTCTAGCTCCTCCACTTATTAGCTTGGTGATCTTCCTGATTCTCAGTTTCCTCATATGCAAAATGATGTGAATAATGCCTACTTGCTGGCACATTGTTGAGATTAAGTGGGAGAACATAACATAAAGGGTCTAACACAATCCATGGTGGGATTAGAAGTCATTAGCACCTTCAGCATTTGGGTAGAAGCTTCATACAGGAGACAAATTAGAGCATTTACATTCAAAAGAGGAGGATAATACAACTATTTTTCCTTTCTGATTCTCTTTTGAGCTGTAAAGAATCGGAATTAAAAACAGTTATGGTACCAAATTTATTTGCATCCTGAGAAATTTTTTTAAATGCTTCCTTTGTTAAAGCGAAAGAGGAATTATTTCTTCTTTATTTATCTATTCTAATACATAAGCCTAATAAATTAGAAGTTAATGAAATTGATCTAAATAATGCTGACTCTTCTAAACTCTAAGTAAAGGTAAAAGGAATACTTTCCAATTAAGAACAATCTTCTTTCTTATTACAGAAGGTTACTGGAGAAAGATAAACAAACTACAATTAATTAGTCAAAAAAGTTTTCAGTAATAGGGTAGTTAAATCTTACCTTATTGATGCCCATTGACAAGAAGTGATCTAGCAGGTATCGGGCTTCTGTAAGTGTGCAAGCATTAATGACTGCAGTGACATCCAATGTCTCACCTTCTTCCTACATCAAACCAGCATATTATGATCATTACTTTGAACCCAATGCATTTAAATAGAAGGCAAGAGCCTTCTATTTATTTGATAGTACTTGTTTAGCTAGTGAGACTGCTCAGAAAACTGTAAAATATGATTCCTACCCCAAGAAACATATAGTTTAATTGAAAAGATAAGATACATTTGAGCAGTTAGGAATCCAAGGCAGGATGCAATAAATGATACATGTGTTGTACAAATAATAGATAATACTACAAAATCAGAAGAGAAATCTGGAGAGTAGATAGGAAGTGGTATACATGTAAAGCCTAAAAATCAGATTAAACCAATAAATAGAAAATTCCTTCATATAAGTTCAAAGTGTTTTGAATGATAAACAGTACAAAAATACTTTTCATTAAGCCATTACACATTTTTAAACTTACAAACCTTTGCTTCTTCCATCTGCATGATGTTGGCTTGACAATCAGAAATACTGTCATTGATGTAATCTATATTAGCAGTTAGGGACTCCATCTCCTCATTGATGTTAACCACATTTTTATCTCCCTCTCCACTCTCCTTGATTATCTTCTCTCTTCTTTTTGAAAGTTTCTCTCGTCTTTTTGTGAGTTCTTCCCGTTGCTATTGAGAAAACAGGTAGGATTTTAAGAAATGATGTTCATCTGTTCATATACAGTACAATCAAAACAAAAAAAAAATAAGTTCGTAAGTATTAAATTTACCCAGGGAGCACATTTAGAAGAGTAAAATTAGCAGTCAGCTAAGGGGGAGAAGCTAGTTTCTATTTTCCATACCTTGAGGAGTCTATTCATATCTGTCTCCATATTAGAAATAGTCATTTTCTGCATGATAATGTCTGTGACCCTGCGCTCAAGAAGCTGCCACTTCATGCGAGCTGTCTTGGAAATAAACACTCGGCCAGTCAATCCTTTCCTCTGATATTTTTTTCTATAATCAGATAAATATAGGCAAATATAATTACTTATGTATTTATTTAATGCACTACCAAATAACTGTTTTTTTTATTTAACTACAACATTCAGTATTAATGCCCAGACAGATTATGGCAGGAGGAACAGAAGAATCATGTGGACCTGGTTCCATTTGTTGTGGCCGTTGGTAAGGCCTGGACTCTTGCCACAGGAATTCTCATTTTCTGCTGGGCTCCTGCCTTTGATGCCTCTGTTTCAACAGCAGCTGCACTAGAACCTGTGTCCTGAACAGAGGCATCAGATGAAATCAGCTTCCGAGTGACTTTCCCAGCCACTTTATCTGACATTGGCCTTACTTGTCGACGAAGAGCTGTAACCTGAAATAGCAACAGAGGTTGACTCATTCTCTTAATCTACAGAAATATGTCATTTATCTCAAAGTCAGAATGTTTCCTCCAAATCATCAACTTGCTTACTGTACCTCTTCAGTTTTGCGACGAAGAACCACTTCTTGGTTTCTTTTTTGGGCTTCCAGAAGCCTAAGTTGATGCTATAAAATAATATTGAATACACTGAAATATTAAATTGAAAGATATGATACTTCCTACTCCTACAATAACATTTCTCCATCTCCCTGGGAACTATAAGTGTTCTTAGCAGAATCTGAGTCAACAACCTTTTATCAATTACTACAGATACAGGCAAAGTTATCTCTGTGCCCCATACTTTTATTCAACACTTACATAGTGCGTAGTATGTGCAAATAGTGTTCTAAATGATTTACGAACATTCTCATTTAATTATTATTAGAAATTTTGTTTTAGTTGCTAGCTGAGGCACAAACAGAAGAAACAAAGCTTAGAATATTTTCAGTGAGTCATTTTATAATATACACAATAATTATAAACTGTTGTAAAAATAGGGAGAACATATATTAATTGTATTAGCACTTTATAATAATTTTGGAAATGCTATTATAGTGGGTTAAGTAAATGGACAATAAATATGTTAGTATTGACTAACTATTTGTTTCTAGGTACTCTAGATGATAAAGATAACTAATTATGGATTACTTCAAGCCATTCTATAGAAATATAATTTAGGAAAGAATTTTGGACTGAAAAAATGAACATAGATCCTCATCCTGGTTCTATCATTTATTCAACTCTGCTCTTGGGTGAAACTTAGGAATTGAACTTCATTGCAAACATTCTGTCTAGCACTTAAATTCTGTTATATAACAAATAATCTTTCGTGTTTTGTATCTCAAATTCAAACAGATCATTCATTTCATGTTTATGATATTCCTATTTCATCATACGGAAATTCCTTAAGAAAAGGATGCTCTCTTACTGTCATATCCTCATTGCCTACTACAGTGATTGACATAGAAGCAAAGTTAATAAGTGTTTTTTAAATGAATGAACTACCAAAAACTACAATTAACATATAGGTTAAAACTTGTTACTACATTGAATTTGTTCCTGTCGAAAACAAAATCTCAAGATCATTCACATTTTTTGTATGATATACAAAATCACACTTGGCTTTCTAAGGGTTCGAAGATGAATATGACAAAGAGTAATTTAGAAAGGAGATCAATATGCACACAAAGAAACAAAAAAAAGAGAGGGAGTCTGACAGTTTAACATGTGAGTAACCAACTGCATATCTTTATAATAGAATATAGGCATCATATGTTATGAATAAGATAAAAAAGTTTCATCCCAGGGGTTAATTGTTCAATATTGATCTGTCTATATCTCATATAAATTAGTAATAAAAAAATAGGTAGCATACAGTGTAAAAAGTTATTTCTGTTGTCCAAAAGTTTTCACTAAAAATAAAATAAATAGCCAAAAAGTAGAAACCACCCAAATGTCTGTCAATTGCTGAATGGATAAACAAAATGTGCTCTATCCATATAGCCATTAAAAAGGGATGAAGTAGGGCCGAGCCTGTGGCGCACTCGGGAGAGTGCGGCGCTGGGAGCGCAGCGATGCTCCCACCGCGGGTTCGGATCCTATATGGGAATGGCTGGTGCACTCACTGGCTGAGTGCCGGTCACGAAAAAGACAAAACAAAACAAAACAAAACAAAAAAAAAAAAAAAAAAAAAAAAAAAAAAAAAAAAAAAAAAAAAGGGATGAAGTAGTTTCAAGATGGCGGCGGCTGCGGCGGCGGCTGGCGCGGAGTAGCTGAGGTGGAAAAGGTGGCCACTGGGCCTCAGGCAGCCGGGAAACTTGTGGACCTTCCTCTGGCCATCTCTTAAGGGAGGACTGCTGCTGCTGGCCAGTCGTGGGGGCTCAACGCCACTTTGCCCCCGGCAGGAGAGGCTGCCTCATTTACAGGCAACAGCTTTGAAGTGTGGAGCAGGAAAAGAACTGATTCTTAGCTGCAAAAGCGAGTCTTGAAACAGGGAACACGGCGCCAGGGCTGCTGTGGATGCAGCCAGGATCCCGGAGGCTGGGGCCGCACTGAAGGCGGCCAGCTGCCCTATTCAGGATTCGAGGTTTCAGGCCGGCATTAAAGAAGATTCCTGGGAGCGCCCAAGCGGCGCCGCGACTGAACAGCCCGAGGCGGCAGCGCCGAGAACACGGAAGGCAACAAACCAGAGACAGAGCAAGCGCCCGACCTGGCACAGCACTGTGAGTGATCCCTGGCACAGCTCTGTTCGGGGGGTGGATGCCCACGTGGCTCCTGCCTGCACCACCAGGCCACTCACTACCCAGGTGCTGCCTCCATTTTCCCAGGTGCGGGCAGCTCCGCCCTGCTCGGCCATCACTGAGCCCATTTGCTTGGCCTGGCGCGGGGCTTTCCGGACCCTGCGGGCCGGCCTCCTCTCCCACTACCTCCGCGGTTCTTTGGCGGGGCTGGGGGTGTGGGGCGTCCCGACCAGTGTTGGGAGGGCTAGGAAGTACGGGCGGGCCGACTGTCACTCCACCACACCCTGGACTCCGGCCCCGGTAAACTTCCTGTTACTGGGAGGCAGATACCATCTCTGCGACCACCAGTTTGGAAAAAAGCCTAACGAATTTCTGGTTGGGAACAGTGTGGTAGGAGAGTTCCCAGGTCCGCTTGAACCTGCCGGAGAGCAGGCTGCAGGTGGGCACTAGACTCGGTTTATACCGGGGGGATACAAAGGTGAACAAGACCCGAGAAAGATCTACACAGTGCTACAAAGGCACCCAGAGAGACCGGTCGTCTGTGCCTAGCAGAAACCTGGTAGACTTCCTGGGTGAGGCGGTGCTGAGCAGGGTCTTGAAGGCCCAGCTGATAGACGAGGGGTGCAGAAGACACGCCCCAGCCCAGCACAGTGTGCACAGAGGGGGGAGACGTGCGGCCAGGGAGGCGGAGACTCGACAGAAACCACACACCGGTGGGGTCGCCACTGCACGATCTAACAGCCTGGGCCAGAGCACACGGAACGGGGAGAAGTCCTGTACAGAAAGTGAAAGCTCAACAGAGATCACACACCCTGTGGTACGTGATCCACCAGCCCAGCAGAGTCCAAGCTGACCAGAAAGGTGGATCCCCGGAGAAGCCCAAGACCCGAGGCAACCACACACACAAGACACTAGAGGCCAACTGAGCAGTCACGGCGGGAGCCATACCAAATTGGCAACCACAGCAACATCCTAGTTAGTCATTAGTCTCAAACCGGTGGACTGTGAAACCCCCTGCCACAATGAATAAACACCAAAAAAAAGACACCAGAAATACAAAAAATCAAGAAAGTACACCACCAAAAGTTAATAAATCTCATACTCTAGATCCTATAGAACAAGAAGCCCTTGAAATAACTGACAAGGAATTTCGAGTGATAATTCTAAGGAAACTGAATGAGATACAAGAAAACTCAGCTAGACATCATGATGAAATGAGGAAAAGTATACAGGATCTGAAAGAGGAAATATACAAGGAAATCAATGTCCTGAAAAAAAATGTAGCAGAACTTGCTGAACTGAAGAAGTTATTCAGCGAAATAAAAAACACAACGGAGAGTTTAACCAGCAGGCTTGTCGAAGTTGAAGAGAGAACCTCTGAACTTGAAGATGGGCTGTTTGAAATAACACAAGCAGACAAAAAGAAAGAAAAAAGAATCAAGGACATGGAAGAAAATCTGAGAGAGATATCAGACAACCTCAAGCGCTCAAATATCCGAGTCATGGGTATTCCAGAAGGGGAGGAAAATGGAGATTCCATTGAAAACATATTCAACAAAATAGTGGCAGAAAACTTCCCAGGTATAGGAAAAATCACAGATCTTCAGATCCAGGAAGCTCAACGATCTCCAAACGTATTCAACCCAAAAAGGCCTTCTCCAAGACATGTCATAGTCAAATTGGCAAAACTCAGAGACAAAGAGAGAATCTTAAAAGCTGCAAGAGAGAAGCGTCAAATCACCTATAAGGGAGCCCCAATCAGGTTAACATCAGACTTTTCATCACAAACCCTAAAAGCTAGAAAGGAATGGGATGATATTTTCAAAATACTAATAGACAAAGATTGCCAGCCAAGAATACTCTACCCTGCAAGGCTATCCTTCCGAAATGAGGGGCAAATAGTATATTTCTCAGACAAACAAAAACTGCGGGAGTTCACTACCACAAGACCACCCTTACAAGAAATCCTCAAGGGAGTACTGGGTTTGGTTCCTGAAAAATAACTACCACTGCCATAAAAACCTAAGAAAAATCTAAACCCGCTAGTACAATAAAAATGGCATTCATGAAGAGAAAACAAGCTAACAAAAACACTATCTACAACCTAAGGAGCCAACAAACAAAGAAACCAAACAGTAAATCAGAAAGCAAGGAACAAAAGACACCTAAGACAACCAAACAACCAATAAAATGCTAGGAATAAATCAACACCTTTCAATAACAACTCTTAATGTTAAAGGCTTAAATTCCCCAATTAAAAGACACAGACTGGCTGACTGGATCAAAAAGCAGGACCCAACTATATGCTGCCTACAAGAGACCCACCTCACCCATAAAGATTCACACAGACTAAGAGTGAAAGGATGGAAAAAGATTTACCATGCAAACAGAAAAGAAAAACGAGCTGGAGTGGCTATTCTTATATCTGACAAAATAGACTTTAAACTAAAAACGATTAAAAGAGACAATGAGGGACACTACTTAATGATAAAAGGACTGATCCATCAAGAAGACATAACAATCATAAATATGTACGCACCCAATGTTGGAGCAGCCAGATTTATAAAACAAACTCTATTAGACCTAAAGAAGGAAATAGACACTAATACCATAATAGCAGGGGACCTGAACACTCCACTGTCAATATTAGACAGATCATCTAGGCAAAGAATCAGTAGAGAAACACAAGATCTAAACAAGACTCTAGACCAATTGGAATTGGCAGATATCTACAGAACATTCCACCCAACAACCTCAGAATATTCATTCTTCTCATCAGCACATGGATCATTCTCCAGGATAGATCACATATTAGGTCACAAATCAAGTCTCAATAAATTCAAAAAAATTGGAATTATCCCATGTATCTTCTCAGACCACAATGGATTAAAACTAGAAATTAATAACAAACAAAACTCTGGAAACTATACAAACACATGGAAATTAAACAGCATTCTACTTAACGACATATGGGTCCAAGAAGAAATCAAGCAGGAAATCAAAAAGTTTATTGAAACTAATGAAAACAATGATACATCATACCAAAACCTGTGGGATACTGCAAAAGCAGTATTGAGGGGAAAATTTATTGCATTAAATGCTCACTTCAGAAGAATGGAAAGATGGCAAGTGAACAACCTAACACTTCACCTTAAAGAACTAGAAAAACAAGAACAATCCAATCCTAAAGTTAGCAGACGGAAAGAAATCATTAAGATCAGAGCAGAACTGAATGAAATTGAAAACCAAAAAACAATTCAAAAGATCAACGAATCAAAAAGTTGGTTTTTTGAAAAGATAAATAAAATTGACAAACCATTAGCATGGCTAACAAAAAAAAGAAGAGAGAAGACTCAAATAACAAAAATTAGAAATGAAAAAGGCGAGATTACAACTGATTCATCTGAAATACAAGGAATCATTCGAGACTACTATAAACAACTATACGCCAACAAATTTGAAAATCTGGAGGAAATGGATAAATTTCTGGACACACACAAGCTCCCAAAACTGAACCGTGAAGACGTAGAAAATTTGAACAGACCAATAACAATAAAGGAGATTGAAGCTGTTATCAGAAGGCTCCCAACAAAGAAAAGCCCAGGACCAGATGGATTCACAGCAGAATTTTACCAAACATTCAAAGAGGAATTGACACCGATTCTTTACAAACTATTCCAAAAGATTGAAACGGACGCAAATCTCCCAAACTCATTCTATGAAGCAAACATCATCCTGATACCAAAACCAGGTAAAGATATAACCAAAAAAGAAAACTACAGGCCGATATCCTTGATGAATATAGATGCAAAAATCCTCACTAAAATACTAGCAAACAGAATACAGCAACACATACGAAAAATTATTCATCACGATCAAGTGGGATTCATCCCAGGGATGCAAGGTTGGTTCAACATACGCAAATCAATAAATGTGATACACCATATTAATAAACTCAAACACCAGGACCATATGATCATCTCTATAGATGCTGAAAAAGCATTTGATAAAGTTCAGCACTCATTCATGACAAAGACCCTCTATAAGTTAGGTATAGAGGGAAAGTATCTCAACATAATTAAAGCCATATATGCCAAACCCACTGCCAATATCATCCTGAATGGGGAAAAGCTGAAAGCTTTTCCTTTAAGAACAGGAACTAGACAAGGATGCCCACTCTCACCACTCCTATTCAACATAGTGTTGGAAGTACTAGCCAGAGCAATCAGAGAAGAGAAGGAAATAAAGGGCATACAGATTGGAAAAGATGAAGTCAAACTGTCCCTGTTTGCAGATGACATGATCCTATATATCGAACAGCCTAAAACCTCTACAAAAAAACTGTTGGAATTGATAAATGATTTCAGCACAGTAGCAGGATACAAAATCAACACACAAAAATCAGTAGCATTTCTTTTCTCCAATAGGGAGCATGCAGAAGGAGAAATCAAGAAAGCCTGCCCATTTACAATAGCCACCAAAAAAATAAAATACTTAGGAATTGAGTTAACCAAGGAGGTGAAAAATCTCTATAATGAGAACTACAAACCACTGCTGAGAGAAATTAGAGAGGATACAAGAAGATGGAAAGATATTCCATGCTCTTGGATTGGAAGAATCAACATAGTGAAAATGTCCATACTACCCAAAGTGATATACAAATTCAACGCAATCCCCATCAAAATTCCAAAGACATTTTTCTCAGAAATGGAAAAAACTATTCAGATATTTATATGGAACAATAAAAGACCACGAATAGCCAAAGCAATGCTCAGCAAAAAAAATAAAGCTGGAGGCATAACACTACCTGACTTTAAGCTATACTACAAAGCTATAATAACCAAAACAGTATGGTACTGGCATAAAAACAGACACACTGACCAATGGAATAGAATAGAGAATCCAGAAATCAACCCACACACTTACTGCCATCTGATCTTTGACAAAGGCACCAAGCCTATTCACTGGGGAAGGGACTGCCTCTTCAGCAAATGGTGCTGGGATAACTGGATATCCATATGCAGGAGAATGAAACTAGATCCATACCTCTCGCCGTATACTAAAATCAACTCAAAATGGATTAAGGATTTAAATATACACCCTGAAACAATAAAACTTCTTAAAGAAAACATAGGGGAAACACTTCAGGAAATAGGACTGGGCACAGACTTCATGAATACGACCCCAAAAGCACGGGCAACCAAAGGAAAAATAAACAAATGGGATTATATCAAACTAAAAAGCTTCTGCACAGCAAAAGAAACAATTAAAAGAGTTAAAAGACAACCAACAGAGTGGGAGAAAATATTTGCAAAATATACATCTGACAAAGGATTAATATCCAGAATATATAAGGAACTCAAACAACTATACAAGAAGAAAACAAGCAACCCAATTAAAAAATGGGCAAAAGAGCTAAGTAGGCATTTCTCTAAGGAAGATATCCAAATGGCCAACAGACATATGAAAAAATGCTCAACATCACTCAGCATCCGGGAAATGCAAATCAAAACCACATTGAGATACCATCTAACCCCAGTTAGGATGGCTAAAATCCAAAAGACTATGAACGATAAATGCTGGCGAGGCTGCGGAGAAAAAGGAACTCTCATACATTGTTGGTGGGACTGCAAAATGGTGCAGCCTCTATGGAAAATGGTATGGAGGTTCCTTAAACAATTGCAAATAGATCTACCATACGACCCAGCCATCCCACTGTTGGGAATATACCCAGAGGAATGGAAATCATCAAGTCGAAGGTATACCTGTTCCCCAATGTTCATCGCAGCACTCTTTACAATAGCCAAGAGTTGGAACCAGCCCAAATGCCCATCATCAGATGAGTGGATACGGAAAATGTGGTACATCTACACAATGGAATACTACTCAGCTATAAAAACGAATGAAATACTGCCATTTGCAACAACATGGATGGACCTTGAGAGAATTATATTAAGTGAAACAAGTCAGGCACAGAAAGAGAAATACCACATGTTCTCACTTATTGGAGGGAGCTAAAAATTAATATATAAATTCACACACACACACACACACAAACCGGGGGGGGGGGGGAAGAAGATATAACAACCACAATTATTTGAAGTTGATACAACAAACAAACAGAAAGGACATTGTTGGGGGGGAGGGGGGGAGGGAGAAGGGAGGGAGGTTTTGGTGATGGGGAGCATTAATCAGCTACAATGTATATCGACAAAATAAAATTTAAAAAAAATAATAATTAAAAAAAAAAAAAAAAAAGGGGATGAAGTGTTGATACATGTTACAACATGGGTGACCTTGAAAACATCATGCTAAGTGAAAGAAGCCAGACAAAAAGGGCCACATATGATATGATTCCATTCATAAGAAATGTCCAGAATAGGCAAATATATGGAGATCAAAAGTAGATTAATGACTCTCAGGAGCTGGGAGGCAATAGAGTGATCGCTAATGGGTATGGGGTTTCTTTTTGGAGTGAGAAAAATGTTCTTGTATTAGATAGCAGTGATTGTTGCACACGATATTGTGAATATACTAAAAACCTGAATTGTATACTTTGAAAGGGTGAATTTTATAGTATGTAAACTATATCTCACTTTCTTAAAAAATAGCAGGTAAAAAAAGAATAAGCAATATGTTTAGAAGGTGATTCTCCTTGATTTCAATCGGAACATACTGTATAAACAAAATCAAAATGCCCAGAAATTGCATGTGATGAATAACACCAATTGTCAAAATATGTTGATATACTGGAGAAAAAAAAGAAACAAATATAGCGATATGGGAATTATCTGGCCAAAATATCTATTTTCTACCATGTTATTCTCTCCTCTCTAACTCCTTAAGTGTTCTCCTTACCTCCCAAAATAGATTTCCATTTTCTAAAATATGCTGTGTTCATATTTTCTCCAGGAATGATTTAGAAAAAGTTGAGCAAGAAAAAAGGAATAATGCATGAAACCTAACTAATAATGGGGTGGGAGTGGAAGGAGTTGATGACCTCTTATTTAAAAAAAAAAAAATCGTAAATATAATTTCTCATTTTAAAGAGATAACTGTATTGCCAAAAATGTGGAAAGAAGAAGAAGAAGAAATCAATCATAATCGGTAACCCTAACACAATACAGTTAGCATTTGGTATGTATCCTTTACTTTTTTCCCTTGTGGTAATCAAGCATATGTATATCAAATGCTGCTTTACTTTACACCTAATGTTAAATTGTATTCATTTTTCATATAACTATATAGTTTCTAAATCCTAATTTTTAATGGATTAATAACAACCCATTAAATGGAATGGACCATAATTTATTTAACCATTCCCCCTACTGTCAAGTATCTTGGTTATTTTTAATTTTTTCACAATTACAAATAACCTTAAAGTGAAGATTTTAACACACAGAAATTTTTCTTATTCTAGATTATTTTCTTAGTTTGAATTCGTGGAAGTAGAACTCTTAAATCAAAGAAGGTGAAAATTTTTATAGTCCTTAGATAAGCCTGTTCTAGTGAGGATTCATTATTATTCCAGATTTTTAAGAATCTCTAGAGTAAGGAAACTATCTTCAGAACCATCCTGAAATTGCTATCTTATATACTACTGCAACTACTTCCTTTGTCTCCCTAGAGATAACCAGTCACTCTTTGCCATTTACTTCTACCTCATCATCTAGGAAATAAGCATCAACTAAATTTACAGTGTTAGTGTTTTCATAAACTTTTTATACTGAATGACTATAATTCACATACTATAATAAATGTCATCTTATAAAATGAATGCTTACTTATTGCCCTTAATCTACATTTCATAGTTATAGTTATCAGAAATGTTTCCTCCACTTATTAAACATTCTTGTTCAATGTACGACACTCACGTAATAGAAGGTTAAAGTTAACTCACATCTCTTTTACGTTGATCCTTTTTCAATTGAGCAATCTCTCTGTTTCTTCTAGACTCTGTCAATCTGGCTTTCTCTTGTTCCTCTTTCATTTGCTTCATTAGGCGAACCTTAAGAATTAAGTATATACATTTACTGAAATTACTCAATCACAACATTCTTTAAATAAATCAAGTTAAGTTCTTAGGAGTCTCAATACTTAACGTGAAAACATGTAGAGTTTTGCTGCACATTTTAAATAGTCAGTTCTTATTTCTGTAGGATTTAGACATTTCTATTTCTAATACATTTCTATCAAATTACTTAGTGCTCTATGCTTTTCATATTCAATGTTCAGTTGTTCTATAATTTGAATGAAATTTTCTTAATTTATTATCAATAGCTGTGTGACCTTGAGCATATTACTTAACCTCTCTAGGTTTTGATTTTCTAATCTATATAATAAAAATAATATTTCCATAGCATTGAACTAGTATGAGAATTAAATGAGCTAACACCTGTACAGTGTTTATAAAAATGCCTGGCACATAGTAAGCACCTAATAATTTTTAGCTATTGTTATTATCAGCAACAACACAACATCATAATCTAACTACTTCCTAAATCCTTTCCAGGTTTGCTATTTTAAGGAAACTACATTGATTTTCATGCCATATGTTAAGAATAAATAATCCAACAACAAAAGCAAATAACAACAACAAAAGCAAATAACAGATCAGGATTTATATACTTTGTTTGGTCAGGGGGAAAAAACTTGTACTCTTCTATGCGTGGGAATGATAAACACCAAAGTCAAGGTGATTTTACTTCTTGGGGAATAAGGAAATGATCAGAAAGAAAAACACAGGAGGCTTAATATGTACCTATAATGTTTAATATCTTAAACTAAATAGAGAATATAGTGTTTATTATGTTATTATTTATGCTTTTCTTGCATGTTTAAAATATTTTTTTACTTTTGTTAACCTGTCTAAGAGTTTTAAGAGGAAAAATACCCATCGAAGTCCAAGAAGCCCTGTGGACCACATGATTTTCAGCTACTCCGAAGAAAGGATTTGATGAGGGATGACTATCAGAAAAAACATCTAACTGCCAAAGGGAAATGCATCATTTGTAACACTGGTTTACCTTTTATTGAATATGGAAAGAACCACTATAATTTTTTTGTCCCAAGTGACACAGCATCCTCAACATCAAACTTTAATGGAAAACGTAATCGATACCTTTGTTTTTTTCATTTCCATCACATCCTGCTGCAATTTCTTCAATTGCTTTTCATACTGAGACTGATTTTTAAGCAACCTTGCATGCTCTTTTTGAGCTGCCTGAAGTCTCTGCAGTTCCTTATTCATGGCTTGGAGTTTCTTTTCATATTCAGACCTAACTTTTTTTGCCTTTTCTTCTGAGTAAGATTCCACCGAGCCTAAGTGACCAAAGGAAATTTGTATTTGTTTTTACAAGATACTGATTTTTATTTCACAGATTTACAGCTCATGACCCTGGAGAAGCTCTCTCTCCTAAACGACCAAGCTTCAGGAGGCCAGGCTGTCTTTCAATCACTCTCTCTTTTATTATGTACTCTTAACCTACTTAATGATTATTGAAGCTATTTTTTAAATTATTACAAAATGTCCTCAGCATGAATCAAGACTTTAAAACAATTATCCACAACTTTGGATAAAATAATGATACAGCCTAGATAGATATCAGTATGAAAAATAAATAACAATATTTAACATAATGAGACAAATTAATATTTAATGTAGCCAGAATATTCTTATATGCCATGTATAATTTTTAAATCTAAGGCACAAATTTTGACTTGCAAAAAACAAACATTTAATGTGGCTTCTAACATGTTTTCTCTTCTAAAGGAAGGGAAGATAAAAACACATTTTGAGAATTTAGTTTGAACTTTCATTTGAATTAAATATAATTCTTACCTAAGTTTTGAAGCACCTGGTCTCTTTCAAGCTGAGTGTCCCGAATTTTATGTTGCAGCATCATTAGCTTCTCTTCATATTGTTTTTTCAGCGTCTGCAGTCTTTTCTGGCTGTTTTCTAGTTCATCAATCAGCTTTTGCTTAATTGCAATTTCACATGTAATGTTTGCTAAATCTGCTTGATAATCGGCTATTTATAAAACAAGAAAATAAAAATACTGAGAATAGGCCAAAATATCATAATTCTAGCTTTCAAGCAAGACGATAAAAAACCACCTTCTATATCCAGGTATTCACTTGGCAGCTATAAGGAAAATTTCCTAGATAAACCAAAAAATAAAAAGATGAGCAAAATAAAATGTGTTCACACTGATCAGGGACAACAGATACTGTTCGTGCTAAATAAGACTAGAAATCACACAATGACTAAATCCAATAAGGGAAGGAACTCTTCACTGCTTAGCACATGAGCCTTGGGGGCATATATAGGTTAGTAGTCATAAAAGTTGCTTTTATAAAGAATGAAACGGGGAATGTTAAGAGTTTTCTGTCATGGTTTAAACAACTTCCCCAAACGAATTTTTGCCCTTGTACTAAAAAGTAAGTACCTTTTTCATCTGATTCAGAATCTGATTCATCAGAACTTTCACCCCCTTCAATGTCATCTTCTTCCTCCTCCTCCTCCTCCTCTTCCTCATCCTCATGATCACTCACTTCTTGACTCTCTTCCTAAAATATGATTTGTGATCATTAATACCGCAATATTGGCAAAGCAAACTGATTACCTCACTAAGAGAGACTGCAGGAGTACAATGTACAGAAGCACAAAAATTTCATTTTTTATCAATTCAAAAATCATTCTTAGATTTTAGGTTATTACATAATAATTATGTCTTAAAACAAAGAATACTTCATCTCTTATAATATTCTATGCCCCCCAACACACACACACACACACACACACACACAATGCTTTCACAATACACAAGATTGAGAGTTGCCAATATTTTAGGGCTCACATTTATTAAAAAAGAACTCCTCGAGGAACTATTTCAAACTGGATGGTTTAATGGTTAATGGTTATCATTAACCATTTCCCCTTCCTAAACTTGTTAGTACAGTTATCAGCAACCAACAATAACCTAATCCAGGGACTAAAATTTACAATTCACCTTCTCATACTTACCACTTCTAATTCATTGTTTTCTCTTTCTGAAACACCCTTTTCTTCTTTCTTCTCCTGGTCAGTGTCTGTATTATCCTCTTTACCAGCCACACTAAAAAAAAAGAACATAAGGGTATGGTGTTAAAATAGAAAAATTGTACACTTTTTTCTCACAGATTTTTAAAGCCATCAATTACTTGTGAAAAAAAAAGAAAAAGAGTTGGTCACTTGACTAAGCAAAGCTATACTCTCCTTGATGCTCCAGAAAATAATAGAAATCACCACTCGACCAATAATGTAAGGATTTATATCACTGAAGAAAAGCTTGTTTCCTAGAAACACTGAGGAATAGTTTATACCCTGACACATGAAATCTGATGAGAGAGCTAAGAACTAGTCACAGTAACAGCCAATTAACTAGAATGTAAGACAATTTAAATTCAAAGGAAATAAAACATCTTTGTTTTCTCATCCGAGTACATAAAACTTTTCTCCTACAAATATGAAGTTATAAAAACTGCATTTTTATTGATGTCCTAATAAATTTAGGAGTAGATTGAAAGACCCAGAATAAGTCTGCTCACAATAAGTTTGTCTACACTGTCTGTATCCACCACAGTATTCAGGTCTCCTTCCAGGTGTATCACAAGCTCTTTTCTCTTAGGCCATCCCTACAGCAGTCTGTTTCCCACTATGTTTTCAGAGAATGGGTCTTTACATACCAAAACTGTCTAAGTTCAGGCTGCCCTTTGATTAAATAGGAAATTCCAGGGTCTGCCACAAGATTCACCATATGATTGGAAGCCCTCCTCTTCACTTATCTATTACCTACAGCCATAACTACACACTGGTATCAGGTAATGGTTATAGGCTAAACTAATTCAGCCCTGGTTGCACTGAGGAGAAGACAGAGGACTACAATGAGAACACTTTTTGCACACCCAAATCATTCTGATCCTTTTGGGTTTAGCAACAATGGTTAACTATGAACAAAAGTGTAACTTCTGTTACACTAGACTCATGCATTTAATCAAGCTAAATAATATTAAGAAAGTGAACTTTACATAAATCTATATGTGAAAGATTTCCTTTTGTGCTATAGTGATAATTTTAAATGATTAAGAATAAAAAGAATATCCTAATAAGGCAATATTCTCCAAATAAAATTCCTCTAGAAAGAACTTGAAAACTTTACAGGTTGAGTATCCCTTATCTGAAATGCTTGGGACCAGAAGTGTGTCAGATTTTGGATTTTTTCAGATTTTGGAATATTTGTATACACATAATGAGATATCTTGGAGATGGACCCAAGTTTAAACACAAAATTCATTTGTTTCATAGACATGTTTATATAAATAACCTGAAAGCACTTTTATACAGTATTTTTAATAATTTTGTGCATGAAAACACATGACCCATCACATGAGATCAGGTGTGGAATTTTCCACTTGTGGTATCATGTTAGCACTCAAGAAGTTTAGGATTTTGGAGTATTTCTGATTTCCAGATACAGATGCTCAACCTATGTCCGAGTAGCTTTATAACAACTATCATTTCTTTCAGATATTCTGCTATATTAAATATTTGCCTTAATATGTGGATTTATTTTTAGCTTCTGGGCTAAAAATTTAATCTCATTTAGGCTCTGTTGTTACTACTTAACTCTAATGTTTAATTCTAGGTTCCTCTCCTCACAGATGTTTTTGTACCAGAACAATATGAATATAAATCCTTTTCCCTTGCAAGCACTTCTCAGAGTTTGTAATTTACATTTATTTATGTGACTTTTTATTTAATGTCTGACTTCCCCACTAGACTGTAAGCTTCACGAAGGCAGGGATCATGTCTGTTTGGCTAGGCATTACATCACCAGTACCCAGGGCCTGGCACATAATAAATGTACACCAAGTATTTGTTAAGTTAATCTATCCCTGTTTGATCATGCCTATCTGTTTGATCATGCCTATGTGTTACATGCACTAGTTATGTGTGAGTAGAAGGGTACCATTTGAAAGATGCATACAAATGCATGGAATCATATGTCTGGAGTGAGAAGGATAAACTAGCAGGAGTACCAATAAAACAGGCTTAACTGGAGAGGAATCAAGTAAATTGTAACAAGGTTCCAAATCATTTTGGCAGAGAAAAGTGAACTTGAATAAAACTAAGAACCATCTAGAAAGAACTTTTATGACAAACAAGAAATAATTTTATGTGATCTATTGAATGTCTCTCTTGTTTTGCTAATAATATACTGGGACTGCTGATTTTTCCACCATCAGGCAGTTCAAGCTGAAAATCTGAAAAGAAATCCCCCCTCATCCAATCACTACATTAAAAAGCCAGCACCACATAGTCAAACAGTGCTATACTTTAGGTTTAGCCCTAAGGTTTAGGGCTAGGAAAGGAGAATGTGTTAGGAAGACATCTCCCATCAGTTCTCCCTATTACCTCCCCTACACAGTCTCCCTTTCTCACCTGCGACTGTTGCAGCATACAGTTTTCATTATTTGAACTTCAAGTTTCAACCCAAATTCCCTTTTACTTAGGTTTACAGCCAAGCAACCAGCTTATTTCAAACACTTGACTCAACAACACACCCTCCTGCTTCCTCCAAGTCACCAGCGTCCAACACAACAAATATTATCTTTCACGTATATATTAACTCAACTCATATAAGTTGTTCATGCCACTCTGATGTAGAAAAATCAGCAGTCATAACTTTATATTATTAATTTACCTTTATAAACCACTTTTAAGGGTTAAGCTTTTAAAATATAAGTTGGTACTTATAATTTTTGTACCACAAATATTCAAGTTTTTCTTGATAAACTGAGGCAAATTGGTATCTAAAATAACTACCTAAACAGCAATGGAAGATATTTAAATTTGAACTTTACGTAGAACAGAATCTTAGGGGCTGGAAGGAACATTAGCAATTAACCCCTTCATTTGACAAACAAAAAGAAACTGTGGCCTGGGGAAGTTAATCCACTCGAGGGAATTAAAACCAGGTCTCCTGACTCCCAGGCCAATATTCTAGTATCTCGCAGTCAAAGTTCAGTTCCTGCTGGCTGGCTAGCTCAGTTCATTAGAGCATGGTGTTATAACACCAAGAGCAATTGTTTGGATCCCCTTACCAGCCAGCCACCAAAAACAACAAAAAAGTTCAGTTCCCAGACCAGAAGCATCTGCACCATCAGGAACTGGTTAGATACACAGAATCTCAGGCTCCACCTCAGTCCTACTGAATCAGAGTCTTTATGTTACCAAAATCTTCAGGAGATTTGTATGCACATTTGTGGTTGAAAAGCACTGTCCTAGAACATCAAACTGTTCTGCTTTTTCTGTTTGTCCTTTAGGGATCACGCAAAGTTGAATGTAAACTTTATTCACTGAGTACAATTAAAAGACTTGGACATTTTAAGGTGGTAAAATGCTTCCACACACAACTTTGATGATTCATCTTATTTTGACCTTTCAAAATAGAAGAAATTTCACAATTGTAATGCCTTAATTTAATTCCATTGAAAACATACTGTCCTAAATATATATTAATTAGGTGAGTCCTAGTGTGACCTACAGACAATTAGAATTATATTTTAATTATAGAATACTTTAAAGAAGTTATAGATATAGAATATAAGTATAGAAACTTTAGAATACTATATAATATATGGAATATAATTATGGAACGTAAATTATAAAATAATCAGAAGAAAACAAAAATTTTTAAGCTTTAAGATGCTTAAAGTAAGATATTCATTTAACTAACTACATAGTAAAAGTTTTCAAGTTCCTATTTTAAGAGATGAATTTCTAAAGTGGTTCTTCTAAAATAGTTAAATATTATTTTGAAATTAGTTTATTTTCTTAATCATTTTGACTATATAATATAAAGACTTTAGAAAAATCTATCAAGGAAATTTCTGATAAGAAGTAAAATATAACTTGACCCATGTTTAAATAATTATAATTCCAAATCAGTAAAACGAAACTTTATATTATCTAGAATTCAGAAATATGCTTCAAAATTTTGCTCAAGTTTCAAATGGAAAAAAAGAAACTATCCTGATTTTGAGACCCACTACAAATACATTTTCAAAGCAAAAATTGCTTTTCTATTTCAATCTTGATACTGTCTTATAAATCTTATCTGTAGTAAGGCCACAGTTTCCTTTTGCTTTGTTGCCATTTTAACATTGTTTTCCAATAAATAAGAGAGGAGAGGCCCACCATGATTTAGTATGTGCTACAACAAAATGTCAATTCCCACTTGCTCACACGTTTCTGAAAGATAAAGACTCACTGATTTTTTTATAAATCAAATAGTGGGGTTTAGAGGGTCATTTTTAGACTACAAAAGGTAAGTCATTCATCACAATTATGGTAGTTTATTTTGAAATCACATAAAATTGCCTGAATTTTAATTCAAGTAACCAGTGAAGGTTTTACTCTTCAAAAGTACTTTTTAAAAAAAATTTGTTTTGGTGTTTTTTTTGTTTTTATAAAATCATCATTACTTTTAGGAGCATCCAGCTTATCTAGTCTGAAACAATCTATAATTCTATAACACATTTCCTTGTGAATGGCAACCAAGTATTTAAATGACATTTTTTATTAAAAAAAAAAAACCTGGGAAATATTCCAACCTTCTTTCTTCTCGATTGCTTTCCTCAAGTTTCTGTAGCCTTCAAAATCACGAGGCACAGTATTGGAAGGCCAAGCCAATGAAGGACAAACCAGACAGTAAAAAGCGAAAGTGATAAGAAGGTAAAAATGACACATGAGCTTGAAGACTTTAAAATAAATTTTAAAAGATATCATCAAAGGACAATACACAGTAAAAAGGCAATACATTTTGTATGAATAAAAAGTTAAGTGAAAATCAAGCAGCATTATATCTAAGAGTATACAGACTATCAGTTTAAATTATTCAGCAGTAAAATGTATAGTTTCAATTTATATAAGTTGATAAGTAGTAGGAGTGATTGGATGCCATTGCATTTTTTTAGTCTGAAATGAATTAATTTTCTGATTCAAAAACAAAAAAGCCAACTTTCAATGACATTCTCTTCTTTTTAAATATTTACAGAAGACCTTTCCATGGCATCATTAAAAGAAGTTCATAAAGTAATGCCTTTATACCATAATATGAAAATACCACTAATACTACATACTATGATACTACTTTTGAAAATTTATTTTCTGTTTTAATTACTACATGCAAACATCACTAAATCTAAAGAAATAAATAAATCTTATTTCAAAATTATACACAAAATGGTATTATAGGCAAATGATATGATTGTTATGATATCAGTAAAAAAAAAAACCCTACAATTTTATTAATTGAAAATAAAATCTCATAATGTTGGGATTAAAGGTTTTATTGTGCTAATTATTATAAACTAAATACCAAAAGGGCATATCTAAGGCAAAGGTGGCAAAAAAAAGTGGTGGGGGGAGGAGAGGGGACTTAGTACTTTCCATTAGTAAAATTGCTCTTTAATCAGAAAAGTATAAGAAAAACTATAAATATGTAGTTAAACACTTTTAAATATAATTTAAAGAACATTAAGTACACAAACTTGAGATCTTTACCAAATGGAATGTACTGTATGCCAACATTTGTCATGTAGACAAAAAGATAGATGTGCTAGGCTCTGCTTAAGCTTACAGCAATCTTGATATTGCACACTTCTGCTCACAATCCCAAAAATAATTTTAAGAGTCATCAATATTTTAAAATGAAGAGATTGAGTCTGATGTACGAATTATTTCATCAAGCCAGTTATTCTCATTTTTATTTTATAATGTATGCTCACATGCAATTTTTTTGTTGTTGGTCTGTGATTGTTCTTCAGTCAACTCATACACTGCTATTACAAGACTAGCAATCTTTCAAGAAAAAAGTCTACAGAGTGATATTCACCAGCGATCACATGGTCCAATATAGTAATTTAAAAAGGGAAAGTAAAGCTACTGTCTAAGAAATCTATGTTTCTAGAGTTTCAACCCAACACCACTAAATACAAATACAGTGCAGTCTGATGTATGAGTGAAGATTTTTATATTGCACGTCATTTAAAGCTAGATATCCAAAAATATTGGATATTTAATGGTAAGTTTTCTTTATGCATATGCACACAAAAAAAATTACATCTAATCTAGGCTTATACTTTTGATAATAAACTATAATGACTACTTGGTAAAGAGCCCAAATTTTCTATTTTCAATATAAAGAATTTTTGTTTACCTTATGCAAGAGAGCAATATTAAAATGTACGGCTGAAATGAGCTAATAAGTAGATAAACTTTAGATGCCTCCCCAATTGCCTCTTTAAAACACATTGCAATCAATAGTTCAAAAAGACAGTGGAGGCGCAGAGAAACAACTAATAATCTGACACCTCTCCATAATTTAAAGGAGTTCAGTTTTTATTTCATTTAGCTCCCTTACAATGCTTCTTCTATAATAACCTGGTTAATAGGATATCCATTATCCTTGATTCTCCCTTATTTTCTTACTGTCTATATCTTTGGGTTATTTTACAGCTCAGGGGGAAATAAGCCAAAAAAGGTAGAGGAGCAAATCTTAAAACCCTACATATTAGCCATTGCTTATAGTTCTTGTAAAGAGTTTGATGCAGAAGAGAGTGACACTTTCATGTAAAGTAAGATTTGAGGCATGCTCCTTGAACACAAATGCAGCTTTTGGACATAAAAATGACCCAGTTGCCACTCTTCCTACCAACTCTTACATTGTTGGAGGCTCTGTAGCCACTACAACCAAAAATCAACACCACAGAATAAAGTAAATTTAAAAACATGAGGCTTCTAAAGAACTTGTAAATTCAGTGGAAAGGAAAGAGAGCATCTATGAGAGCCAGGACAGCTTAGGAGAGCTAAACCCAAAGGTCAAGCCCCAGACAGGTTTCAGAAACTCCCAGCCAAAAGAGAGTAAAAAAATCTTTCCTACTCTGCTGATTTTTTTTTTCTTCATTAGGTTATGATGTCTGAAATTTTGCTGTTTGAATTAATGTATCATCTTTCAAAGCTACAAACATCCCTAGAAAGGAAGCTTATTGATTATCAGTCATTTCCACTGGTATGAATTCTTTTAGTCAGATGGCTTTGCTCCCGAGTTCGAATTTAAGAGGACGAGAGAAGTAGATAATTTTGAAATTGGGAACACCTCAGAGTAGGGCAGAATTACATGAGAACTGGATAGAATAAGGGAAAAACTGATCAAGGCAGCATGTGGACACATAGAGGTCAGTAAGAAATGAATGGCTAAAGCAAAAATTCACATTTTTTTCCACAAGAATTGGCCTACACCCATTAGAGGGGAAAAAAAGTTTATTTTCCTCTCTTTTGCCTTTTCCTGGCCCCTTCTGAACTGTTCTTATCACACTTTAAAATGGGCAAAAATCATCTCATGTGAGTGAGCTGGGAAATCTGGACACAGTGTATCTATAACACTTACTACAGAAAGATTAATACCATGTTCCAGACGATTAATTTTTAATTGAACCTACTGTATGTGTAAGGTTGAGGAGAAACCCATATTTTGCAATGCCCCTCTGATAAATAAAATAGATAAATATGAGGCACGTAATGCAACTGAACCAAAATCAATACATCCGAACAGTAACTATTACCTCCAAGGAGCTCCTGGGGAAGACTAAACACTAATTTTATTACAGCTGCTGAGATTCTGAACACTTCTGGAACTCTAGGTTTATTGTTTGTTTTGTCTGTTTGTTTGTTTCAACCTATAGTAAATCCTTTGGCTAAAATGAGAGCTTACCTACATATTTAAAATAGGAATTTACGTTATATACAGCTAAAAGTCATTGGGATTTAAGTGTGATGAACAAAATGCTTTATCAAATTGAGTAAAATCGTATTGGTTTTCATTTTCTAGCCTAAAACAACATTTGATTACAGTGTGTAAGCCAAATTCCATTAAATTCTATAAATTTTTATAAGTAGTAATATAAATTCAAAAACTGGCTCTAAATGCTTTTACAGTTATATTGTGTCTATAGTACACAAGAAAAATTTTCTAGGTTCACAAATTACACAGGTGCCAGTACTTCAAAGATACACTATATCATGTGTGTGAAAATGCTTTATAAAACTTTTTTTATAAAGCACTCTATAGGAGTATTAACTTTTAGGAAGTATTAATTTGTTTTTCTTGTTTAAGTTGTCTTTCACTTCTTATCTAGCTTGTTCTTTTTTTCTCACAAATATTTTAACTTCAATTATATCACTTTTTGATAACTTATTTTACTCAGTTGGATTTTTATGTTTAAATCCAGTTTTTTGGTGAGTTCTTATTAGTATTAAAATCTACTACTCTTTTTATCATAATAATTATTACAACTACCATAATCACTGAATTAGTCACAATTTTTCACTTTAAAATAACTGCTGTTTTATTTAAACTTTGTTCACCTTAGAATAGATAGGAATTACATAATAAAGCAACAAGGACAAGTCTTAATGGAAAAGTGTTTTTCCTTTAGTACTGCTTATCTGTCAAAAGTGCTTATTATTATGCATTATCACAAAAATAAACTGAATCAAAGGTGTTAATTTGCAGCATCTATCACCACTATAAAAATGTCAAAAACAGCCTAAATTTCTATTGGGATCCCTATTTATTTTTCATTATTCATACTCAACAGGTGATTAGGGCAATATCTCTAAATTTACCTCAAAAGGAAAGAGCTGAAATCAGCTTATGACCTTGAAAAATAACTCTTGCTTTTACATACTTATTATTCATGAACACAAACCATCTTGACTTTTAAAAACAAGTCATACCGTTTGACATCTTGACCAACTACAGAATTGGATTTTACAAGTAAATGATAAGTCATGTGCAAAAGTTGCATGTTCATTCAAGCAGTATGTTGGGTAACACTAGTTTTGATAATCCTATGATCATTATTTCAGTTTTAATTGCCCTCCAGAAGGGGAGAGCTAATCATTATACAGTTCTTAATTCTGCCATAATCAGTTATCCATGAAAAACACCTATTAAGACATTAATATCTCAAGAAGGCAATTTCAGTTGCAATGCCTCCTAATCATTAACGTGTAACTCCTTGTTTTAACTATTTTAATCATTCTTTTTTAATTCAAGGACACAAGCAGAGTTCATTTAAAGAATTTAGATTTCCAATAAGTTTGATTAACTGTCTGCTCAAGAAAGAAATGCCTGGTTGCCTTAATAAATTTCTAACTAAACTGAGCAAAGCCACACAGGTAGACTAAAAGTCAACAGTAATTCTACAAAGTGCTCCCCGTGTAACAAACCATGTGGCAAATAAGATGACTTTACCTCCTTTTGAATATCTAGCCAAAAATGGTTAATTTGACAGGTATGTTCAAAATATATTTTCAGGAAGTAATTTGACTGCACCATAGAATTAATGTGAAAACACATAAAGAATTTATGAGTATTTAACCACTCACACATCACAAGTGGTCAAATTATCATTTTCTTCCTCTTGCACCCAGTTGATTTCAGAGGGAGATAGTGTCATTATCAGGATGCAAGGAAAAAGAAAGCCTAGAACTGTGGTGACAAGCTGAGTAAGTCCTTGTTGGAAGATTCAGAAAGCCTGAAATTGCATGAATAATTTTCACATAATCAAATTAGAAGCCCTGCAGAAAATAATTATACAAAATGACATTAAATGACATTCTGATGGATTAGTTTAGCCTTTAGTCAAACTAATTTAGACAGAAATTAGAATATCCAAGAGACTACTTAATTTCATTAGAAGATGGAGGGAAAAAGTGAAAACACTGAGTTGGAATGGTATAGCAAGCTTTGCAAAAAAGCAAGATGAATGGAATGCAAAAGCAGCTATTTGAAGAAATAACAAAATAATTTCTAATAGTAATTTTACCTTGTCATCATCTAAATAAAATGCAATACCATACTGATATAATTAAACTTACTTTTCTTCCATGTAAGTAGAAATAAACCATTAAAAAGTGTATTGTTGTAATTGCCAGCTTACTTAAATGATTTATTTCATTTATTAATATGCTTATGAGACTACGTATACTCATTGTAATTCCAAATTAAAATAATACCCTGAAGAGAAAAATAGGGGTTCATATAGCAGTGATTTTATAATACTACCTTTTTTTCTTCTTCTTTTCTTTTCTTTTCAGCTTCTCTAAATCCTTCTTAGCTAGATCTATAATTTCAATGGTTTCTTTGTCTGAGGATAGTATAGTAGGAGAGAAAGCTGACGATCCACTGAAATACGGTGATCTTGCTGTGGCTCTTGTCAAGTTTTTTCGAAGGTTCTCATTCACTGCTTCACTTTCTAATAATTTTGCCCTAGTGAATAAAAACAGATTTAAGTGGGGAACATTTTTATTGTGGTAAAAAATAAATAACATAAAATTTACCACTCTAACCATTTCTAAGTGAATAGTTCTGCAGCACTAAGCACATTTACATTGCTGTGCAACCATCACCCCATCCATCTCCAAAACTTTTTCATCTTCCTATACAGAAACTGTACCCATTAAACACTAACTCCCCCTCATCCCTTCTACCCCAGCCCCTGGCAACTACCATTCTACTTTCTGTCTCTATGAATTTGACTGCTATGGGAATAAATAGGGAACATTTTTAATTAGTTGCTTTGCATGCTAAAAAGTTTTCCAAAATGTATTTCAACATTGCTACAAGATACAGTTTTTTAAAAAATAATGTGCTCACAAACATTAATGTTTAGGACATTTTTTTAAATTCCCTGATTAAATAATTATAAGTTTGAAATCACACTCTTAGTACTCAAAAGAATTCTGTATCTTCAGATGCCAGTGGTAATTAGATTACTTGAATTCCTGCCAGTGGGTACCAATTGTCCTTGCTTTGTAAACCCACTGTTCAAACTTAAAATATACAGGCAGCATGGCCCCTTCCTTTCAGTTTATCATTCATCACACAATAATAGCATTTACACAACTTTTCAAGAAACTGTCAGATTTGCCCCTAACTGGTTGAAGACATCTGGCTCCTGAATATGGCGTGGGAAAAGATGATATCTCCAAGGAAACCTGAGTTTGATAATTGAAAACATTCTTTTGTTTGCTCAAGCAGTCCTAATAATGACCAGAGAATAATGTACACACTGTTAGTAATATGTGCAAACACAGAATGATGAGATCGTTAAAAAGCCTGAACTTTTGAGACTAAAAGTGATTCAGAGAGTCCTCTAGGCTAGTCCTTTTACTTCCATTTGATTTTAAACCATCAAGAACAAAATTACCTGCTTCTACATAATAGATTTCCAAGGTTAATTTGGCACAAGAGAGATTGAGACAGGGCTATAAGAAACCACTACCTATCTCTGTCTTAACACTTTTGCCATATGTTCAAATGTTTCAAAGGAAAATGATACATTATTTGCAACCACTAAGCTCTGGAAAGCAGAGTAAGCTCAGTGATTTTTCATGGTCCACCAGAATTATTCATGATCCTCTTGAAACCAGCTATATAGAGAGTATGCATACATCAGTTAATATATGTTGCAGGTCAATGTCCTATACATTCTTTAATAAAATTGTTTTATCTGGTGTCATATGTGAGCAGAACAACAATTACAGTGTTTTACATGGTTAAATAGCAACATATGAACTAAGTTAATTAAATGACTTTAAAATTGTTTTTAAAGAAAATTCTGAATTCTTGCTATCTGATTTCTGAAAATCTGCTGTCATTTTCTTTTAATCGATAAGACAACCCAGGTAAAAAAAAATCTCAGCTTAACTATAAAAGTCAGAGCCCATGATTAAAGCCTGGGTACATAACAAAGAATGCTAATAATGAATGCAAATATAATAAATCAGCCAACAATAAGGACCCGCATTTTAATTGGTTCCTTTATTATATAATAATATAATTCATAATATAATAATAAATGGCAACTTGAGTTTTTTACCTTATTTTAAAAGCTTACATTTGGTAGGGGCATATTCAATGCTTTTTCAATCCTGTTGCTAATAAAGGCTAAAACCTTTAGGGCCTCCTTCCATAAATCCCATGCCACATTAGCAAAAGCTGCTTTTTGTATGGGCTATAGAGAGAACAGCTCTCGCTTTCTCTTTCTCTTTCTTTCTCTCTCTTCCCATTCACCCACCCACCTATCAACCCACTTGCTGCTGCCTGCATTTCTTTTAATAGGAGACTCAGTAGTGAGGCATGAGTAGAAGTGCACAGACTTCTTGGGAAGGAGCAGATTGACGACTTGCATCTCAGCTGTCACTTTCTGGATCTTGGGCCATCAGTCTCTAAAAGTCCCCATTGTTCCCTCTGTAAGATGGAGATTCTTGTCTAGGGTTGTTATGGTAAGTGATGATATGTTGAACTTAATATTCACCTCACTGATATTGTTTTTTATAATAATAAAAATATTAAATAATTAAATAATTTAAAATATTAAATAAAAATTTAAAATAATAATTATTCTTATCAAAAAGTTGGAAACAATACAATTATCTAATATTAGACGATTAAATAAATCAGTTACAACCATAAGATAATACTATATGGAGCCACACAAAAATCATTTTAGAATATTATTCAATAACATTGAAAAATGCTCATAATCTATCACCATATTTCAAAAAATAGATAGTGAAGCAACCTATACACTGTGAAGTCAATTTTGTTGAAGTATGCATTGAAAAAATATTGAAAAGGTATGCCAACATGTTAAGATCAATTCTTGGAATGGAGGAAATATGGGTGATTTTAAGTTTCTTTTTTTATACTTTCCTATATTTTAAAAAATTTCTACAAAAATTTTCACCCTGAAAAAATATAAGGATTAAAAAATTAAAGTGATTTGTATTATTTCACAAATAATGTGACATGTAAATTTATTAAAAAGTAATATAATTATATGATAAAACAAAATAGAAATATTACCAAGAGGCAATATATCAATATAAATTTGCATTAAGTTTAAAAAACTGTGAATAAATATCTTCCTGAGACTAAGTTTTAATAGAAATATGAATTAGAATAGTATTTAGTAGACAACCAAAAACTCGGCCCTAAATAACAACACTTTAGACCTTTACAGTACCTTTCAATTTAAGAACTTATACATCCTGTTCTCTGATTTGAGCCCCATAATAACTATAAGACTAGCAGGTATTATCTTGTTCTTACGGATAAACAAGCTAAAGCTCAGAGATGTTAGGTAACTTGCCTAAGGTCACATACCTTATTAATAAATAGAAGCTTAAATTTCAATCCAGGTAATCCAATTTGAATTCAAAGTTAATTTATGCTTTTCTATATGTAAATTATTTTTATATTGTAAATTATAGTCCTGGGATTCTAGAAGACTACTCCCCAGGGGTGTGACACACATAATTAAAGAGCCATCAAAGAAAAGTTGAGAACCTGGAACAACCTATTAACCTCCACCAGGAAAAGATTTGATCCATGATTGAATTCAGGGTTTATGAGTCATCTCTGTTCTCTAATGGCTTAAGGAATGTTTTTGACTCAAGACTTTGAAGAAGGAAGGTATTAGATGCTGCTTTTAACCAATAGAAGGAGTGGAAATGATTCAGGCAGAGTTCTAGGAAATAACGACACTAGACAAGCCATTTGTCTAATAGTGAGATCAAGACTAGGGACAGCCTTAGAATAAAAGGGTAGAGGAGAGGAAACAGAGCACAAGAACCAGAACATGCAATCAGCCTTAACAATTGAAAAGAGATAAAGAAAAGCAAGCTAGAAACAAGAAGAGGATCATCAGGAATAAAAAAACAGAGATATCAGTTGTGTCTCAAGGAATAGTAAAAATGGGGTTGACAAAGTGAGAAAAGACTGGTCAGAGAACAAATTTTTTGGCAGTAGGCAAGGTAGAAACTGCAAAAGGTAGAAAGCTGCTGAGCAGAACCAGGCCACAACACCCTAAAGGCCTCTGCCAAAACACTAAAGTATGAAAAATTTTATATATATGCATAAATATATATATATATATATATACTCATACATATATATTTATACAGAATAAACATATATGGCATATATATATATATATATATATATACAGAATAACAATTGTATTTATTTGAGTAATTTTATCTATGCCACATCAAGATGTTTTCTCATTTGTTTTTGTTTTTTGAAACACTTAAGCAATCCAGTGTACGTTGTGGAGCCAGAACAGTGGAGACAGTACTTGCCACAGTTTGAGAACCTCTAGAACAGCTCAGAGGAAGAGAAGGAAAAAGAGAACACAAATACAAGATGGGTATTAGGATAGCTGTGAAAAACAATCTCCAAGACCGGCCCCATGGCGCACTCAGGAGAGTGCGGCACTTGGGAGTGCAGGGGCGCTTCCGCCCCGGGTTCGGATCCTATATAGGGATGGCCAGTGCGCTCACTGGCTGAGTGAGGTGCGGACGACACCAAGCCAAGGGTTGAGATCCCCTTACCGGTCACAAAAAAGACAAAAAAAAAAAAAAAGAAAAATGATCTCCTACTTGGTTATTTTCTGCAAATAGGTGGGAGGAATGAGATTTGAGTTACTTAGATGCTCCCCATGGAGGTAATCGCAGTTTTACTTCAAGAGAAAATAGCTCAGCCATCAGGGAAAACGATGGGACCTGAAAATATCATAGAAATGACTTTCTTTCCCATCCCTATTTTCCCAGTCTGGATTCAATAGTCTCCTCTCACATTCCTACACCAAGCATGGGCATTCCTTTTACTAAATTCTGTCATTCCACTTACTACATATGACTATTTATGTATGTTGTCCCACCTACACTGTGACCTCTTTATGTTATGCTTGCCCCAGCCCATGGTATGGTGTTGGCATATAGTGAACATTTATAGCATGCTGCATGAAATGTGAACAGATACACCAGAGAAAGGCAGGCAAATTGGTAGGGATACAGTGATTCAAACATATGGAAAGCTGAAGAAGTTAAAGGAACCAGGAGTAAGAGAAGATTGAAAAGATTGAAGATGACTTGTAAATATTGATCTATTCCCAAATGGTGGGGGAAGAGGAACAGGGAGGAAAGGCACCACAGATAACCTCAATTATGCCTGTCCTGTATGTTGGGTTAGGTAAGCTCCCAAAAAAGGGTATAACAGTAAGAGTAGGAGGACAATATGGGAAGATAACATGGGACAAGAAGTGAAGAAAGTAGTTTGGAATGTGACATTATGGGAAAGGCACGTACCTAGTCTTCTAAAGTTAACCCGACCAAAGGGCTGAAATATCTCTTTGAACAGCTGCTCAACAATAAGCCCAACAAGTAAAAATATTACAACATTGCAAAACCCAAAACAAACACACGCATATATGAACATGAACTATACCTGAGATCCTCAATTTCTTTGATATAACTGTGAATCATATTACTAATCTCTTCATTCCCTTCACCTGCAAGACAAAACATAAAATTTAAAATTTCCTTTAGGGCCGACCCCGTGGTGTGCTCGGGAGAGTGTGGCGCTGGGAGCGCAGCAGTGCTCCTGCCACGGTTCGGATCCTATATAGGGATGGCCGGTGCGCTCACTGGCTGAGCGCGGTGCGGCCGGTCACAAAAAAGACAAAAAAAATAATAATAATAAAAATTAAAAAAAATAAAATTTCCTTTAAATTAAGACTTCAACAAAACAGGAGAAAAAACAAAGTTTGGAAACCAAGTGATAATTCTTTAAAACACAATTCTTATAGCAAATTTTCTACCCGTAATTATATAAGCAGACCATAACACAATGTGATACAAAGGACACATTTTGTTTATGTAAGAATTTATTATTTTTAAGAAATTAGATATTTAACATAAAATCACATATTGCATATATACAGACTGGCATTTCTACTTTGACTATTCTAAGTAATTAATGAATACAAAGAATGTTCCCTGCATTACGGAAGTTAATCTCTTACTCATCCCACCCTACACACATACCTGCTCTGGCAAGAACTTGGTTGGCTTGATCACTAACAAGCTGTGTGATTCTTGTCCTCAACACATCAACCGTCTCTTGCATGGCTTTAATTCTTACACGCAGGTTATTATTTTCAGTCTGTAGCATAGCATTCTCATGAAACATGTCATTGATGCTTTCTACACCCTCCTCGTCAATTATTCTTTTACCCTAGAAAAGGAATATTTCCTGTTGATTGAGGAATCTTAAATACACAAGAGTTTTGTTTAAAGATACTCTGGGACTACACAATTCTACTACCAAGAGCCCTTTTATCTCACCAGCCTCTAGGCAGAAGAGATCCTTTCCCCTCTACTATAACCCTTCATGGTGCATTTGTCACTAAAGAAATTGTCTGGGTAGGAAGACATTTAAACAAGTGGTTCATTAGGGTAGATGGAACATCATTAAAGACTACTCAAAAGGAAGGCTAGAGAATCCTACTTCCAAAAGAAGGCCACATGAGACTCCAGAGACAAAAATGTGCAAGTTGTCACAAAAAAGAATCACCAGCCTTAGACATATCACTAAATGCAAGGTCAAACCCATTAGCTTACTGTTTTGTACTCCATGAGTTCCATCTGAAGTCGTGTGATCTCACTACGGAGTGCATTGATTTGCTGACTAGCTCTGTCCTGATTGACCATCACCTTGTTCTTGATATTTCTAGCTCGATTGGCATATTTCAGGGTATTTAACGTTTCCATAAAATCTCTGTCTGAAGGGCTGACACATGCTATCATGATTGTTTGGCTGAAAGTTACAAACAATAATTAGATTTAGAGATAAAAGCAAACACAATACTGAAATCATTATGAAATTCTTGCCATTTAAATTCCTGCCATCTTCTCTTCAAGATACCAAAAGAATGACACTAAAAACTTAAAGATAAAAGCAAATTTAAAATCCCCCATGCTTTAAGACTATCTTAAAGAAAAAGATTTTGTTTACTTAATTTAAATTGGTGAAAATAAATTTATATTATCCTTCTTTGACCAATAATATCTTGAGAAAGTACAAGTTCACACATTTATTTCTCACCTCTTTACAAAACAATTTTTGAAGCATTTGTACACACTAATTCTAAAATTAATCTAACAAATATGATAAACTAAAAATCAAAAATCATTTTGTCATTATTGACTTATTTCAATATTTTAAAATTTTCTTCCATTTATTTAGTCACCTGCATTCTGACTTTTGATGTCAGCAAAGAATTTTACACAAAATCCAACTACACCCAAATGAGAACAGTATTTAGTATATCCTTATTGTTTATAATACAAAACATCATTGTGATTAAATGATCAAAGTTTCAGAGTTTCTAGCCAAATTATACAGGAAATGTGGGAAACATTATCTTAGAAATATGACTTTATGGTCATGATATATTGCTTTCCCAACCAAAGAACAGAGTAGTGAAATGCTTAGTATGCCCCAGCTATTATGTCTGTCAATGAAACAGACATGAAGATTCTAATGGGGAGTCATGAACTAAAAAATGTATATGAACTACAGTTAAGGAACTAATTTACCTGTCCTGGTAGGAAATCAATGCCTATCAATCCTACTCTATAGCCTCCTAAACAGTCTCCAGCTTCCACTCTTGTCTTCCTCCAATAATCTCAAAACAACATTCATAGGGACTCTTTTGAAAGAGGTTCTATTCTATACCTTCTTCCCTTTACCAATTCTTGCTCATCCTTACTTGCCCTCACTCTTAACATTATTCAAGAGTCAACCAAGGTTTCATCTAGTCTAAGAATCCAACCCTCAGTTTGGCTGTACCCTTTCTCTCTGCTTCCTCATACTCTGTGCATATCTCCTTTTTATTCATTGTGGTACTAGTATTAGTATTAGTATTACATTGAAATTTTATAGACCCCCAACTCTTAGGCTCTACACTTCCAGACAACAGTGTCATCAAGTTTTATTCTTGTACATCTAAACATATAACACAATATTTGGACCATAATTGGTGATTAAAAATTTTTGCGGTGTGTGATGTGTATATCATATTTATTGGGGTCAGAAAGTTAAGATAATTGATGCCTTTTTATCTCTCTCTTTTGATGAAGAAGACAAGGTAATCAAGGTAGAGTGAGGATTATGGATGCTGACTAGAGAACTAGCAAATATAAATGTGGTTGTACCAGTGCAGTAGCAGTCTGCAAATTATTTATTACTGGTCCACAGTAAGTACACAAATTGACAGTAAGCATTTTAGAAACTTTTACAACATTTAAACTTCCTGTAGTCAATGAACACAACTTCTTAAATAGAGTATAGACTAGTTCAAGTGTTTTCAAACTCACAGGGTGAGTCAGAAATGTGGCAAACTGAGCACAGTCATGAGCAATATTAACCCACCACCAGCTGGAGGGTGGGACTTGCCCTTCACAAATATTTTCAGGAGCAGTAGGATCAACGGCTTAAAAAGAATGGTGAAAGTCAGAAATGAGAAGAGTTGGCTGAGGTTGACTATATAGAGAAAAGGTCACGAGTTAAAGAAAACCCAAAAAATACAAATTTCAAGAATGATTCTATTTATGAAAAAATTACAGAAAACATTAAAACTGTCTATTTTTAAAGTTCACATAAAAAACCACAACTTTGTTTTAGAGTAAACTATATCATTTCAATATATTGTGTTACATATTATATATCTTAATATATTAAGATATACATCTGGAAGGAAATACATAACAAAGTTAGCAGTAGTTAGTTATAGGTACAGATATACAATTAATTCTTACTCACACTGTATATTTTTCTGTATTTTCCAGAATTTTTTTTACCATAAACTAGTTATAATGTTATATTAAACATTATATATGTATAAAACCCAGTTTGGTTTAAAAACGAAAAAAAAAAGTCACTAAATTATGCACATAAGCATATGAGGCTTGTTTTTAAAAATGTCTTCCATCAAATTTTTCTTTTAAACTTAATTTGCATAAACTTCACAAAATGAAGGTATTTTACTCTCCAAGACTTATTATACTAAGTACACTGCTTTTAAACTAGAAGTTCAATCCTAAAATTTTAAACAGGAATTGAGGTACACAAGGATGGAATTAGAAGGTGTCATCACCTCTGAGGGGTTACCACCCATTAAGGAACCGGGAGAGGAACATCTGAGACTACTTAACTGTAGCCTGTCTAAAACTCAAGTGGAATTTAAGACCCACCGAGAAAATATTTTAAACCACTTACAGGGCAATTCAAAAGTATTCAAAAGTATTGAAACTTGTAAGGGGAAGACATTTATCTTATCTGCTTTGTTGCATAGTTAAGAGATAAATATAGGAAAGTGCTTCAATTTAGAAAACTTGAAAAAAAATTATTTGGCTTAAAAAACAAAATTTTCTGTTGCTATAGTAAGAACCAGATTGACATTGAAGATCAGACTAAGAATATAGAACCAGAGAAATACGCAACAACGGATTCAAAAAATTGTATCAATACATGGGATATGCTGCAAGAAAGAGTATTTAAGACTAGGCCAACATCACATAAAAGGAAGAAACATAAAAATCATACTGTTGAATTATATAAAACAAAACTTAATTTCTAAATCAACCTGATTTCAAACCTAAATAGACTTGACACTATCCAAAATTATTTGAATAATATTGTTCAAAGAGAAAGTTTGCAAGTTTAATTACCAGATCACTGTACAGAATCTAATGATCTTTTCAGTAAACAGAATTTGTTAAAACATTGAAAACACTGTTAAATAGATTCTCTGTGGTTGTTTGTAACTTGTTGAATTGTGCTATGAGTGTATTTAAACACCAGAAGTATTTCCACTTGTAAATCCAACATTTTGATGTTTCTAGATGGGAATGCATTAACAAAAGGATGTGTTTAGCTGATGAAACATCAGAATGATGCATAATATTGGAAAGGAAGAAAATCAGTGATATTGGCAAAGTTAATAACCAGCAAACACCCTATATTGTATTTAATTGACATTTTTAAAAGTTTTTCCAAATAAAAAAATAGTTTGAATTTTTAGGAGACTTGTAAAAAAAGTGTCAATAATATTTAAGTTAGTTTGTAATTACTTAGAAGTCAGCATAGAATTTTTTTAACAAAATTGTATTATACATCTGCTATGTGCTAAGCATTAAAAGCAAAAAAACAATGGTACGGTAGAAAGACCACATGCTATGGACTTCATACAGGCTAAGTGATCTTGAATAAATTACCTAATCTCTCTGGATGTCAATTTCCTTATCTGTAATAGAATGACAGCACCTACCTAAAGGAATGTTGTAAGAATTACAGAAATAACAACATACAAAATGACTCATGCATTTTAGATACTTAATAGTATAATTATTAATTTCTCATCCGATTAATTATCCTTATAATAAAAGTGGTTCTTATAAATCATCTTACAAGCTTACTTAGAAAATAATGAATAATCAAAACTCAGGGTAGTGGATAATCACTTATGCATACCTATTACCCCCGAGGGAATCCTGTAGTAGTCTTGTCAGCTTGGAATCTCTGTAGGGGACATGTGTGGCCCTCTTGCTCTTGTCTCCTAATGCACTTATTACATTGCCAAGTGCCAACTAAGAGAGAGAGAGAGAAATGATATAAATTTACTAATTATAACATTTTTAAGTACAGAAAGCATACAGAAAATAATGAGGAGACATGACAGAATTGACATTTGTGTTTGGTTTGGTTTATGTTCGTATTTTAAAATATAAAGTAAACTTCAAAGTTTTCTATATTAGCTACTAATAACTGACAACACTCAAAATATAGTACTACATATACTCATAACTCACAAATACTTAAACTTCTATTAATAAATTTTCTTTGGAAATAGACATGTTAGAAGATTGATGTCTTCTAACTACCCCTACAGCATCAGGTTGTGTACCCAGAAAATTATCAATTCATGTTACAAATTCTTCCCCTCAATTCAATAAAGAAATGAAATGTTTAGTTATGGAACAAGAAACTTTCTTGTTTCAATATAGATTCCTTATGGGAAAACAAAATCTCCTTTCACCATAATAAAAATATTAGTATGATTTTTCTGAACAAAACATTCTTATACAAGTAAAGCTGTCCTTGTAAATACAATAAAACTATGCGCTAAGCATCCACTTTTTAAAAAACTAAGTTAAACTTTAGAACTCTTTTGCCACTCCTCCTGCCTTACCTATTGCTTTTCTTACTGTCACCAAACTAGCACCTACAGCATAAGCATTATACAAAACGTTGGTCACGGGCCGGCCCGTGGCTCACTCGGGAGAGTGCGGTGCTGATACCACCAAGGCCCCGGGTTCGGATCCCATATACGGATGGCCGGTTCGCTCACTGGGTGAGCGTGGTGCTGACCACACCAAGTCAAGGGTTAAGATCCCCTTACCGGTCATCTTTTAAAAAAAAACAAAAAAAAACCAAAAAAAAACGTTGGTCACATCACACTTCAGTCATGCAAACATCTATAACCATGTCTCTGTTAGGGCCAAAGGATTATGCAGGAAGTAGCATCAGGATCACACTGTTTCTTGGTCCCCCTTTTCCAGAGAGGCTATAGTCTTAAGCACTGGCCACCCTGAAACTCTACTAGATATTTCTCAACATGCTTCAACAGCCTAAACAGAGAAACAGACCAATGGCTTGTATCTTTTCCTGACAGCACAAATATAAATACCACCATGATTTTACTTCCCAAGAAATTCAAAACAACACACAAAGTCCAGGATTCAGGTCACACACAACATCTATATAACATTCAACAATATTGTGGGAGCATCAAAATGGGTATTGTAGTTGGGCGGTCTGGCTCTCTCAGCCTCGGCTGATAATTCCCCCAGAGAAGGGTCACAATCGTATGGTAGCAAATATTGGGCAATGATAGAAAAGGACCCTCTGTTTGGAGCCCCCAACTATAGGATGGAAGGAAGCAACGCAGAAAGCACACAGCATCTGTTAGCATCACAGAAACTTAGAGATTGCCATCACTTTTATACAGAAACAAATGTCCAATTTTACAGTGAAGACAGCAAGGAAAAAAAACGTACTACACAAAACTGCTCTAAAACATTTTCTTCCACATAACAGAAATTTTATGCTAACTCAACCACGAGGTATTTTTCTAATCAAAATACCACTAGGTGGCAAGGTATTAAAGTTAATTCCTAATATAATATAGAAAAATGCTCACCTTGAAAAAATCATTACGAAAAAGCATTTAATTATAACTCCAAAATCAATAAAATGTTAGCAGAAAGCTATTTTGAAAGTTTTATCCCATGAAATACTTAATATTAAAAGTTGATTTTTACAGTATATTTTGTGTAGAAAGAATTTTTTAAATAATTTCTATATATGTAATTTTCTGCATATATTACAAAATTTAATCCAACCAAATTTACACACATGAAGAAAACCTGCAATGTGAAAAAAATAAAAAGGCCTATAACGTGAGATCAGCAACTCACTGCATTACTAATAAGTTCACTGCAACTTTCGTTTCTCAGTTCAGTGCATAAAAGATTTCCATTTGGTATTATGGATTAAAAAGAGAAAAGGACAATAGAAAAGCCCTTATATATTCCCAGCCCAAAGCCTTAGTCTTACAAGTCCACAGTTGATAGAAATGCCTTCTTTTGCCCTCTCGCCTGTAGCTCCAGTACGCTTCAATCTTTCTGATCCTGCCAGATCAACAAAATGGAACTTTGCAGTTAGAGTTTCAAATTCATTCATCTGTGATGATTCAGAAATCATCTTATTATCAGTTGCATTTTCCTGCAATTAAGGAAAATAATTGAAAATACATTATTAATGTGACCCTAAATATCCTCCAACCCCACCTTGCACTCACTCCACATACATTTTATAAGTATAGCCAAAGAAACAGTCATGTAGCCAAATAAATATAAATGAAAAAATGTCTGCTGTGAATTAGAAACTTAAAGTCAGAAAGAAGCTATAAAGTCAGAACCCAACTGTTATCAACTAAGGATTTGCTTATATTGATAAAGAAAAACCTACAGCACAGAGTCCTGAAAAGCAGAGGGTCTCACTACATCCATCACTATACAGCCAGAACATGCCTTCTGATTGTTGCAGACACATATTCAATTTTTTGTTTTAAAATCTCACATGGTTGGCCAGCTTCAATTTAAATAGGATCAGAAGAGGAAATTAGGAAAAGGAATGATTAAACAATCTGGTTCAGACATAGTCTCCTGAGATTCATGTGACTTTAGGGAGATAAAAATTGAAAGTTTAAAAAACTACAACTAACTCACAGCATCTATTTGGGGACAAACTCTGGTTTGACACACATGAATAGTAAAAATGGCATGTGAACGAGAGCTCTGAACATTCATCTGGGTACTGGCAGTGGTCCGGGATAAAGCACCCAACTTCAAACACTGCATCATCTGGAAGAGAAAAAGAAAAAAGGGATGTACCTAAGCAATATTTAAGCAAGATACCACACAATCCAGTCCGAGCTAATGGCTAAAACCCACCATATTAAGGGATGTAAACGATGGGGATTTTATACTGTTATTTTAGTTACAGCACTTTTTGAACTGAACTTAGTATAATAGTGTATTATTTTTTAAATAAGAAAAAACACTGAGATTCCATTGTTTGCCATTTGCTGACATTTGCAGCTTCCATTCCAAAACTGTTACAGTAGAACGCTTTAGTACAAACGGAGCAATAACTTGAATTACTCAGGCTCTTCTGTATTGTCTGCTGAAAATTCTTTTTTTTTTTCTAATTTTTCTTAAATCTCCCTTTAGGAGCCATGACACAGTCCTATTTATGTTACAGCTAAAGGTACAAAAGGATTATGATGTCATAATTCACCATCAGTTGTCTAACCCACTTTCTCTAGCTGTGAAAAAATAAATAAATATATATACATATTGCTTAGATCCTTTTGATGGTATTATAAATGTACTGATTTTATCATAACCTTGACATTTTTATAATAATATTCTGGAAAGAAGACAAGATTTTAAACTCCATGTTATGCTCAAGGACACAGATTTCATAACTTGATCTTATGCAGACTATCAGCAAAGCTGACTATTTAAATAAAGCCAACCATACTCTATTTTAACTGCAACATAAATGTCACCTCTGATTCTGTATTCACAGTACGTGTTGTGACGCCCACAGTATAAATTCCTCCAGTTGAATCTTCATGAATTCTTATGTTTGATTTTTTATTTTTTGCATCAATATCACGAGTGGTATCAAATAAGTCAAGGACCTCTTCATTATAGAGCTATCAAAAGGAAATACTAGTTTAATTTTATCAGAAATTGCCTTGCGGTTGTCATAAGTTACATAATGTTATTTTTCAAACATATTTTAACAGTTATTTAAAATGACACATATTTCTTCAAAATAATGCATAAAAATGAATGAAGCAATTATTATTACAGAAATAAGTAAATGCAAGAGTAAGAACTGTAAATGGCTTAGTCATGACTAATGGGTTGATGACTATGTAAATGATCTACTAATACTTTGTAAGAGATAAGCAAGTATTTAAAAATACAAGCAAATTCTACGATATGTGTGCCAAATGTAGACAAATCCTAAGCTTAGAGAAGATTTAAGAATATTCACTACTTGAGCTAAAAATATATTTCCTATTGACCCCACTACCCTTCTTAATGTGCCTAAAAATTAATACTCAGCATTTTTGCAAGGTCAGCAACAATATTAGTGTTTCTGTGTCAATAAGGCTGAAAAGATCAAGTTACCTCCTTAGAACAGGATACACATGCCTATTTTTCTATCAATATGCTTTAAAGTCACATGCCTAACAACACTTTGAAGGGAAGATGAAAGAACACTGTTTCTTTTCTTTTCCCACCATCGCTTACCTTTCTTTTGATATAAACACACACTGTTTTCGGTTTTTACTGAATGGGGATGTCCATTAAAATCAGCAGTAATTAATTTGAGTTAAGTTTCCTATTTTGTGTTAAATAATGCTGAATAAAATGTTTCAACAATTATCAAACTGATTAGCTCATGGATCAGGTCATCTAGACTAAAACACTCTTTGGACCAAGAACCCAGAATTATAATGCCACTGTCTATCTAACTGCAATGTTGCTCAAATTCTAGATGTCCTCTTACTGTCGTGCCCTCCCACCAGATCAGACTGCCCTACATTAATCCAAACCTGCCCGAACCTTTGATGCGATGTCCATCTATTCAAGGATACCAGCTTCTGCAGCCAGATTAGTGCTATACCCTCAATTCTCACATTCTCATTCTCCCTTTTGGTATTAGCCACTGAGTTCCTAGCACTTTGTAAGCCTGTCTAAATTACAACAGCAATTTATATTTATCTCTTGATAAAGGAAGGATCTGAAATAAACAATATTAATTGTTCTTTTACTTTATGGACACTGGTCAGGTGTTTATAATATTAAATGCCAACATCATTGCCTACAAGTAAGAAATAGTTAACTATTATCAAATGTTAATTTACTCAAACAATATTTATTGTGTACTGTATGCAAGGCACTGTACTGGAAGCCAAGGGCATAAAATCATAAGGGCTTATGATCTAAGGACAAAATTTAAAGGAAACTAATGATACAGTTAGATTATTACCTCTAAGAATTGGGCATTCACTTTAAAATCTGGAGGAGGAAGCCCATTTTTAATTGCTGTGTGTTTTTTTTCTTCAATATTCTTGAAAAGGTGTTTAACAGCACGAGAAATAATACCCTGTTCTTCCTCAATGATGTTAACATCAAATCCTGTTCCCATTGTGTATGTTTTGCCAGCTCCAGTCTGAACAAAAGAGTAGAGAAAAATTAGTGTTTAACCTTAACATAACCTGAAGAAACAAAAATGGAAGTGGAACTGAATTAACATTTCTAAAAAGTTACAACTCCTATGAAAATAATATGGTACTTACTTGTCCATATGCAAAAACTGTGGCATTGTATCCTTCAAAACAACCTTCAATCAGTTTTTCTATACATTGAGTGTAGATCTGCTCTTGTTGGGATTCAATGTCAAATACATAATCAAAAGTAAAAGCTTTATCTTTCCCTAGGAAGACCTGAGGCTCTCCTGGTGTGACAGATGTACAAATATGGCATCCTTCGATCTTCTCTTTGGCAAGCTGTGGTCTTATTCTGTGAGAAACAATCAGAAAGAAATAAAATAAAATAAATGGGAAAAAAAATCAAGAAATAGGATTTAAAATTTCTTGGCCAAATCTTTTTTAAAAAATAACATAAAATCACCTGCTGCTCCTTTATTTGAAAAGTTTAAATAAATTGAATTATACTGAATCTATTTCAGTATATGAGATGACTTAAAAATCCTAATGAGTTACTTAGCAATCCCCAAAAATCATGAACACAAGTAAAATTCAATTTAAATTTAAATATTTATCCAGGTGAATACTTTTCCTCAACTCTGCAAGAGTTAGGCACTCAGTCAAATAAATTCTACTACCAAAATGCTGTTTGTTGTTATTTTTGTTTTAGATTTCTTCTCTTTATTTCCAGTAATGATGGTATGCAAAAATGAAAAATTAAGCACATAATAGTTATCTTGATGCCCTGATGCCCTTGACTTGCCTTTACCACAAATTCTTCACCAGTTTTCAAACTTACTTGACTATTACCTTCTGATACTTTAACATGTTTTAGGCATATTCTCACAATATACAAGAGTACTTCAAAAAGTTCACGGTAAGATTTGTATCATCTATTAATTCAATTTTTTCCATGAACTTTTTGAAATACCCTCATATACTTATTCATTTACAAATGATATGCATGTACTACTATATTGATTTGTCATATATTGAGATACAAAAGAAGAATTTTGTAAAGCAAGAAATTAAAAATAAATACAAAGAGTTCTAATATTCTCCCTCCAAAACCCAGTGAATTATCATGGGTTGTCCTCCTCCATTTAGAAGACCACAGCACTCCACCTATCCCACGTCTACCTCCACCTACTCCAAACTCCAATACTTTCCTGTTCTGTCATCTCTTCCTAATTTCAAGTCCTGTTTTCTTTTTTTTTTAATTATATGCTAAGCTTTTTGTTGTTAAGGCCTATTTTCAAAGAAGGAAGGTAAATTTGGTGATATGTTCATAACAGAACGAGCTGAAATTTGGCCCTATTCTGTTCACTTAGTAGTATGTGTGGACCTACACACAACTGACTTATTGTATCTAGATTTTTAAAGAGATTCCTACCTGCCATGGAGAAAGGAAAAAAGTTTAAGGAAGAAAAGACAGCCAGGGATTGAAAATATAAAATGATAAAGATAGATCAAGTAATGGTTTTTAAAGGAATCTGGCACCACATCCTTATTTTTTGAGATTAAAAAATAATAATAAAAAAATAAAAAACAACCTCAGGTCAGGTCTACAGCAGTAGAAAAAGTTCATCTATTTATTAGCTATAAAGCCAAGTCTAAGTCCATATCTCTCGACTTTTCATTCTTTCCAGTTGATCAAGATGAAAGGTCAATAGAGGGTAGGAAAGACAATTTTGAGAAGGGAGTGAATTTCTATAGTCCCAGTTATTAAAGTAGAATTTGGTACTCCAAAAAATGTGTTAAGTAAAGGCTATATTTATTTATGCAATTATTTGCTTTCCTCTGTGATGTTGGTGTTTTTCTTTTATAAAGTCTTTAGCTTTGGAATGGAATGTAATAATCAGTGTGGAGCTGGCTAGGTACTGTGGAAAAAGCAATGGACTGGCCATTGGAGACCTGGGTTCTACTGCTTTTTTTCACTCCATAGATATGACATGGTCTTTTCTCAAAGCTCTAGTTTCCTCACCTGTGGAGGAAAACTATAACATCCAAGATGACCCTTCTATCTAACACTATTTAACAGTAGGACACTATATTATAAAAAAGGGAACGAGGGAAACAATATTTACATACTGTTATACATACATCCCTAAGTCCCTCTGTTTTTACCATGTTCCACCTTTGTATTAAAGAATTTTTGTTGGTGGTAGTGGTGATGGCTTGTCTGATTTTTTGTTGTTATTGCTGTTGCTGGTTTTTCATTTTTGTTTGTTTGTTTGTTTTGTCTGGCCTGTATGGGAATCGAACCCTTGGTGTTATAACACTAGTTTATCTTAATCCGTTTCACTAACAACCTATGCTCTCTCTTGCTTCTATGGCTTCAAATACATTGCTCCCTTTTCCTGAACACTCCTCTCCATCCTCTTAATTCCCAACTCATTTACCAGCCAGAACATCTCAGGTTCTCAATCTGTGTTTAGATATCACTTATTTTGGAAGCTCCCACAAACTCTTTGTATTCCACCGTAAAGTCACATCTCAGCTCAGGCTGCTCTCTCTCCTGAACGCTACCTTTTTAACACCAGGTCTCTGCTTTCCACCAGTTTTATGGCTGCTATACACACTCTGTGAAGCTTAACAAATCCCATGTAATAAAACAGACAAAAATAAACACAATTCTCTAAATGGAGGTGAACACTTGGCTACTGTTTGAAATCAGTGCCTCATTAAGTAAATGATTTATAACCATAGGCTAATTTGGCTATTACAATACTTTTAATTTCATTTCAATATAAAGAGAAACTAGGTGCCATTTGAATTATTGCAGATATAACAGTCAATTTTAGAAGGCCAATGTCACTCAGAATGTCTTTAACTTAATCTCCTAACCTCTACTCATCTGATTATTATCTTTGCTAATGGCAAGGAGGATTCAGTTTGAAACCTGGATGATGCCCAATTCCATCCATCTGCATGGGCAGGCGAGAGAGTGGTTTTAAAGTCCAACTAGACTGGCAGAACCCTTTTCTACTGGATCCAGGCAATGACAGTTTCCCAGCAGGTCAGAGAAATTCCCAGCTGGGTGGTGGCAGTCTTCCACACGTGCAGATAATTCGAAGCTGACTGCACTTCAAAGGTTAGGGATAAATTCGCCTTTTCAATTCTCCTTCAAAAATTAGTATTTTAAATACTCCAAATCCCTAAATTTATACTTGAGTCAAGAATTCTCAGATGAAGTCCCAATCCAAGCCAATTCAACTGCTTTATAATGTGAAGTTTGAAATTTACCCAGCGGCAAACCTCAATTTCAAAACTAGTATGAGATTATGTACATACAAAATATACCAATACTTCTGGAAAAGAGAAAACTGAAAAAAGAATCCAAAATTTACAACTCTGAATATTTTGAAATACCTTCTTTCTTTATGTAAAAAATAAGACCATTAAACACACTCATCTAATCCCAACACTAAGAAATCATCAATGTTAACATTTTGGTTAACATTAACATTCAGAAATAACAAAGCATTGCAGGCTTTTTGAAATGTATAATCATATAACTACATACATTTGAAACTGTTTTTTAAAGAAAACAATTATGCATAAAATTTATGTCATAAGTATTCAGGATAAAATTTTCAAATATTACATAGCAATATTATATTATAAAAGGCTACCAACAACATTTACCTATAATTATCGAGACATGGTATATAATGATAAATTATCTATAATTATACATGTGTAATATATAGATAATTATACATTATGTATGTATAATTACATTATCAGTTGTCCCTCGGTATCTGAGGGGAATTGGTTCTAGGACCACCACCCCCCACACACCAAAACCCACAGATACTCAAGTTCCTAATATAATATGGTATAGTATTTGCATATGACCTACACACATCCTCCTGTATACATTAAATCATTTCTAGATTACTTACAATACCAAACACAATAACTACACATCACTTCATTCCCATGGATTTAACATAGTACTCACATATGATAATCACAATAATCTAACTAGCATCACTTTACTCAGCACTAGAAACTTGTTCTTAAACAAGCATTTAACCATTCTACATCTCAATTTTTTAATCTACAAAATGAGGAACATGAATTTAATACTCCTAAGATTCTTTCCAACTTCAAATTCTATTTAAATTAATCTTTCAAGAAAAATGAAAGTTTTCTATATTGGCTTTGAAAAGGTTACAATATATTGATATTCAACACAGTACTGCACAGATATGTTTCAATAAAAAAAAATTTTTTTTAATCAGTTATGTTTCAATAAAACAAAAAAGGTAGCAATATACTACTTTTTTTTCCCCTGCCACACACTATACCCACCATTAGTTATACCACTTGCTCCTTATTTCTTCATGGTTCCTAATGTATACTCCAGCTTTTGTAGCAAATGTTGCTGTGGCCATAGGGATAAGGGACTTCATTTATGAAAACATTATTATGGCTCCTTGCAGTGGCAATAGCTGGTGAAGATTAGAGGAGAATCTGAGACTGAATCTAGCAAGCTTCCTCAAATTGGGCCCTGCTTTCTGTTCTTTGTCTTCGTAATAACCAAAATTGGTTTTAGTAACTGAATACATCAAATAAGTCAAAGGACTAGTTTCAAGATGTCCTGGGTAAAACAGAAAAATAAAAAGATAAATATATTTTGGGGGAAAGGTTTACACTTGCTACCTTTTCAGTTAGAGTTGTTGTAACAAAGCTCAGCAAAACTGAGTTTACAATTCAGTTCTGCCACACACTGTCATCAAGAGGCAATCCACCATTGGAGTTAAGGATGTCAAGAATGCAAGACTGTGACTGCCTTTTCATGGATCATTCCTCAGGATTGTGTTTGCAGCAAGCAACCTTTAAGGATGAGGTAACATCTTCCACCTGACAAAGAGCTGGCTTGCTCCTGCTTACAAAAAAAGTAATGAACCCACAAGCTTCATGTTTCTCAATGTCCTCACTGCTTGCACACATCCATATAATAGGTACACCCGCAACTCCCTGGCTGGAGTGAGAGGGAATGGCGAATCAGTTCATTAACAGGAAGCTCACTATGTTTCTTGTACTGTGAGTAATAAAAGTCCTTAGCCTCCAACTCAAGAGTCTTGTGTCTTCTGCCACTATTCTTGAAACAGGAACAGTCTAACTTGCTAGTTTGTAAATAGAGTAAAATCTCAAATACTTCACAGGTCTTATACATACTAGCTGTGACCTTGGCAAGTCACTCTCTCGGCCTCAATTTCCTTATCTATAAAATATCTATAAAATATTATGACTACACATCCACATCATAGTATCTTGAACGAATGAGAAACTATGTGGCAATGAAAACCTGTGTACCTACAAAGTGTTGTTGCTTCTGTTGTTGTTATAGCACCACTTAAAAATTCTCGAAGTCAATTCTCTCATAAGGCACTCTAACATTTCAATTTGGGCTTCCCACCATGTTAAAGAATGCATGATTTACTCTTTGGCTCCCCAAATTATTGCTATATTTTTTAAAACACACTCTGAATGCCCTGAGTGTTTAGGAAAATTAAATGTAAAAAAACTATGTCAGGAATAGAAATAATACAACAGTGAACATTAACTAGAAATGTGTACATATGCATACAAATATACATACATGTATTGTTGTGCAAAGATAATAAAAATGAATATTAGTTACATCTCCATTTGCAAAGAAAAGTCATAATCCCCAAATTAACCTTTTCATAGTAATGAATAATCAAGTCTCATTTATCCTGTTATTCATATCAGTATACCATATAACAGGAACCAAAATGGGAATTTTTATTTTCAGTATTATTATCATTTTTTTCTGTCTTCAAATAACCAGTAAGGAAATTTCATTCATTAAATAATGAATAACTTCCTGAGTAACAGGTTTGCTTAAAAAGGTGGATTCAATTGTTGTGGTACAATTGGTACTTATACTGAATTAAATTGAATTAAATGCTACTGACTAAAATGTTGACAAACGACTAATCGATGATTTGTAGCTACTGAAGGAATGTTGACTTAAGCCCATGCCATTATAATTTATAATCTCCCACTACTTGTGCAGGTACCCATTTTTTCCTGAATTATAAGAGTAGCGATAACATCACTCAATAATCTAGTCCAAGGAATCAAACCTATAGTTTTAAATGCATGTCATTTGTCCAGTACTTTTCAGACATTCTCTTACACCCTCACTTCTCCTATTCTTCTGTTCTCCATTTTATTAAAAACATCAGAAGAGACAAGACTTTCATTTGCTAATTTATTGGGCAAGTTATTTTTCCCACAAAGAGAAGATGAATAACACAAAAGGTCTTCCTTTTTGCATTCTTTTGCCATTGCTGATTTTTGTCCTGTTAGGAAGTACTCGTACTATTGTCCCTAATCTATGGTTTCATAGATGTAACAAATTTTTCCATTACCTAAATGTCTTTGTAAACTATCTTTTCTTCTTTTGCTTGAGTTATTCTGATCTCATCCCCATGTGATTTACCCAATAATCTGACCTGATTCCCACTTTGTGTGGTTCTTTTACTTACTCCTATCTGTAACTAGCTCACTTGGCACCTTAACACCTTTGTTCCTCCTACATAACACCAACAAATCTATCCCCTGTATAGTCCCTTTGCCTTTCTTTATTCCATTTGTTAGAGTTCTGGATGATCATTATATTGGGTACTACTTACTAGTGTTCAATTTGATTTCTTAATGTTAATTATATCTTACTTATTTCCTCCCTTCCGTTTCCTAAAAATTAGGACAGCTATCACTTTGTCACAACAGCTGAGCAACTGGGGTTCTGGTCCCTTTTTTGATCCTCCTTTAGTTCATTCCAGTCAGAAGACACCACATCAAGGAAGCATCTGCCCTACTTTAACCCTCCACCTTCTGTTCTAGAAAAGAGTTCTGACACACCATAGGAAATAGTTAGACCATTTGTGGGCTTGCTGACTTGTTTCCTAAGAGCTCAGGCACTGCCTAAATAATGGGTAACTCAGGTCTACCAAAAAAAAATTCCTCTCCCCTAAATGGATCTTTAATTTCAATGATGATACTCTGGTTTCTCTTCAGGTGGTATAAATCTTCCACCTTTTACTAATTACAACGATGGTTGATAGGAAAAAAGGTATTTCTTCAAGACATTCCAGAAAAAAAAACACATCTCAGTAATTCCATTAAAGAGATTATTAATTCAGTAAAAAGCCTAAGAACCAGAAAGCATAGGAGTGTGTTCCAGGGACCAGTAAATACACACTTCTGTAAATGACAGAGACAGAGAGGAGAACCTCATATTTTAATCCACTGATGATGAACCACTTTTCAAAACTATCCATAAATCTTATCCTAATCTCCACAATTGGCTATGTAATTAGCCTTATCTGGTGTGGTTCACCTGACTCAAGTTTATTCTTACCCAATAACATGAAAAAGTATTCATAAATTTCAATTAAAATGTTTAATATAATGTATATAACTAAACATTTGGAGCTACAAACCTAGACTAAGCTACTCAGTCTCTGATTAGCATCAGCACCCGGAAAAACAAAGACTTAGCTCCCTCAAGTGCGGTTCCACAGTGGCTGAGTAGGGAAAGGAAGCAGGAGAAACAGGATGATGCAGCATTATAGTAGTCCCACCTTATTCACGGTTTTGCTTTCCATGGTTTCAGTTACCCAAAGTCAACCAAGGTTAAACGAAGTTGACTACAGTACAACAGGATATTTTGAAAGAGAGTGAGAGAAACCACACTCACAAAACTTTTATTACAGCATATTATTATAATTGTCCTATTTTATTATTAGTTGTTGTTAATCTCTTAGTGTGCCTCATTTATAGATTAAACTTTATCACAGGTATGTATGTATAGGAAAAAACATAGCATATATAGGGCTCAGTACTATCTGCAATTTCAGGCATCTACTGGCAGTCTTGGAACATACTCCCTGTGGATAAGGGGAGACTACTATACCTTCTTCTGACTTCCACTCCCAGGTCTCCTACCTTTTTATCCCCATGGTTCTAAGGATACAGCACACTGAGAGAAGTTCTCTCTTAAGTCAGGAAACTAGTATCTTTCCGGAGTTGGATTTTATCACTCCCTCTGTTGAACACCAGATGTTCAGAAAACTACATTGAAGTAGTGCACATAGCCTGACAAAGTAAAGAAGAAAGTAGCTACATTCTAGATTGAGGGAAAAGTTGAATCTTCTGCATCACTGTAATTAGTCCTTTTGGAAACTGTGGAGCTTTCTCCTTCAGCCTCTCTCTCAGAAATAGAAAGCTTCTACCCCAAAAAACTGAGTGAGGGAAGGGAGTGACATGAGCCACCCACCTACTTTCCAAAGTGCTCATAAAAGTTTTGTTGTTGCTGGTGGCTGCACATGATGCCATATCTATAACCCAAAGCCCTCAGAAAACCTCATTTAGTCAACAAATCCCTGTTGAGGACCTACTTAATCACAAACAGCAGTGTGTCAGGCAAAAATTTTTAAAACAAAAACAAAAAACTTAAGAAGTATAGCCATGGGGTGGGGTGGGGGAGCTAGAAGAAAATTAAATATTCGCTCAATGAAATGTTGACCTAAAAGAAACTGAGGCTAAAGTATAGGATTTATTGAGCCAATATGACAATTGCAACCAGGGAGATTCATAGTCAGGTCCCCTAAGAAATGCACTCCAAGAGGGCTAGCAAGGCTTAGCATTTTATAATCACAAGAAGGGGGAAGAATCAAAGGGAGACAGAGAGAACAGCCCCTCTCTAATCACTTCAGTTTTTCTATTAGTTGTACATGATGTACAGATTCGGGATTGTTATTAGGTTACATCTTACATGCAGGGATCTAGGGTAAGGGTTACAAAAAGCATTTGAGGTTATATTATGATTTTCTGGTGCCATCACGTTTGTTTCTAAGTGAAGATGGTCTTATGATAATGTTTTCCAAGACATATGAACATGACTACTGACATCTCAGATCTCTCAAGGCACTATAATTTAGCTGACCTGATCAGAGCAGATTTTTTTGTTGTTGCTGTTATCAGGAATATTATATACAAAGGAGAAATGCAATAAAGATTAGCCCAAAGGGAATGAGGGAGGAAAAGGAAAAACTGCACATAGGGAATTTTATATTACCTGGGTTTTGGAGGGTGATTAGAATTTTCCAGAATGAGAGGATGAATGAGAGGAGAGAAAGTTGGTTCAAGCAAAACAAAGACAAAGATACTTGAAGTGCATTTGTTCCCTGGTTATGACATAGTCCTTTGGGGCAGAAGCACCAGCCTAATAGTTGCTAGAATTTAGGGATGTTTTATGAATGTTACGACACCACTTAATTAGGCATCCTAGCTAAGACATTATCTTCTAAAATGAGCACCCTGGTCTCCACAAGATGAAAGATGCTACCAAAAGGCACCCAAAAGGCATACTAGAAATTGCTGCCAAATATTTTTTCGTTTCCTCCTCCAGATCCACCCATGCTCTGGGGGGAGACTGACTTTCATGGGCTGCAATAATGGGCTCCCTTGCTCTCGGGCTTTTGGTGAGGCTCAGCAATGAGAGACACCAGTAGGACACTGCAGGGTAGGAGAGGAATGAGGTCAGGGTGGGCTGTGTCTTTTTACAAAGGCCACAGTTCCTATCAGGCAGCCACTTCTTAACCAATACCTTCAGGAACTAAGAGTGGTCCCCAGACAACAGATAGCAAGGAAATGGTGACCTCAGTCATAAAACCACAAGGAACTAAATTCTGCCAACAACCAGCATGAGCTTAGAAAAGACAGTGAGCCCCAGATGAGAAATGCAGCACCAAGTGACACCTTGATTGCAGCCTTATGAGACCTGAGAAAAGGGTCCAGCTAAAAGGCCTGACTCCTGATCCATGGAAATTGAGGTGTAATAAATATGTGATGTTTAAGTGGCTAAATTTGTGATGATTTGTTACACAGCAACAGAAAACTAATACAGAAGGATACTTCTGTTACAAATCTCCAACTATCTTTCTTTAAGCTTAATTTTTTGATTTCAGAATCCTTGAATCAAATGTTTGACAATAGCCTACATTTCCTATATGTCCTAAAATAAAAATAAATGCTGATAAGTATAAAGAAAAACAATTAACTCAAATTAGAAACATGGTTTCCCTCCAAGTATAATATTCTCTGGTCCTCCAAGTCAGAAAAAATTATAAGACAGTAGTTATAATAACTTTTATATTCTCTGTTTCTTCGACAATCAGCTAGTCTGAATTCACACATTTCTATTTCTGTCTATATTTTCTACTAGAAGGTTGAGATACTTTTCTTCTGATAACAGCCATTGCTATAAAGTACAATGACAGGGAAATGGAATAAGTTATACCCTGTGACTGGCTAAATAATGGCCCCAAATCCCAGAAACAAGCAAATAAGTTACCTTACATGCTAAAAGTGACTCTGTAGATGTGATTAATGATCTTGAGATTATTCAGGTGACTCAATGTAATCACAAGTGTCCTTATAAAAGGAAGGCAGAGGGAGATTTGCTACAGCAGAGGCATGTCAAAGTGAAACAGTATGAGAAATACCTGACCAGCCATTGTTGGTTGTAAAGATGGAAGGAGCCAAAAGCCAAAATATGCAAGCAGCAGAAAAACAGATTCTCCCCAGAGCCTCCAGAAGAAATGCAGCCCTGCCAAGTCATTGACCTCCAGAACTACACAATAATACGTTTATGTGTGTTTTTAAGCCACTAAATTTGTGGTAATTTGTTACAGCAGCAACAGGAAACTAAGACATGCCCTACGGCTTCCTATAAAAGTCTGGTCCTAAAAACATGGGTCATAGTTAGACTGATCCTATAATCTATTGTCCACACCAGGATACTTTTGAAAGTAAAAGGGCTACTATTAATAATCATTCCAGGATAACAGTCACAAATTAGGATTATCCTAGGTAAAGTGAGATGTATGATCAGCCCACTCATGTTATACTCATAACAAAGGATTCAATCAAGTTACAGAGATGTACATTTCAGCTCAAAATGAGGAAAAAGCTTTTAAACAACCCATCAAAAAAACATTGCTTGCCTTAGGAGGTGGGGAGTTTCCACAGTGGCTACTGATAACAGATGAAGGGTAGTACAAGTTCTCAAACCTGGCTGCATGGGAGAATCACCTGGTAAATTCAGGGTGTTTGTTTTGTTTTTAACTTATATTCCCAGACCCCATCCCAGACCTATCAAATCAGAATTTCCAGAGGTGAAGCCCAGAATCTATATTTTTAATTAGCTCCCCAAGGGATTCTAACACAGTGTCAGCCCAGCACCAAACTCTGGAAGCAGTGGTGAGCGGTAATGTTTATACTTTATTTTGGAAGCAAACCTAGGGCCCCCCAAAACACACAAATAACAATGCCACTATTCCTACCAAACACAATCTTAGTTCCAAGGCCCAATAAATAAAAAATATAAAAATGAAGTTAGTCCTACTGGAGGTGCCCCAGAGATTCCTCGACACCAGGCTCACCACCCCCAGCAGCCCCCAAGTCTCCTCCATGAAATCTCAGGGCTCCTCTGAGAACTGGCGTATGAAAACCAAGCCTCTGCATCATCGGCAGTAAGCAGCTTCATCACATCCATAGTTTGTAATAACTACCCAGAGCAGCAACCATCTTTTAAAATTAAGTATTTGGAGATTGTTTCAATTAATACATCTGGTCTTATCCAACTTTGTAAAAAAGTTACCTTTCCTCGGGTGGGGAAAATAAGATAATTTAGTCAGGCTCCCTCAGCTCAGGTCTGGTTGGGGGTCAAGCAACACATTTCCTGTAAACAAGTTCTGTATGGGTGGAGTTAGTGAGCATGTGCACCCAGGTATCTTTCTAGTTAATTGCTATTGCTTGTTCTTCAGTTTGTGAGGCAGAAGCTGGCTGGCAGAGCTCGCATCTAAAAATAGAGCATGTTTGCTCTGCTGGCAGCTGTTCAGTTTTTCCTTGGACTTTGCAGATTAGCAGTGGGGTTTTTGAGTTTCTCTGTGTACTGCCTAGCTCTTAACGTTGCATGTGCTGAATAAAGACTATTCCTACTTCAGCCAAGGCTCCAAGGACTGTTTTGTCCAATTACCTAGCCCGTGAAGTGTTTGTGAACAGGCTCCAGGGGTCTGTGAGTTCCAGACCCCAGCTCTAGCTCTACACCTTGATTTCCAGTTCCTCTGCCTGAAGATACCTCAAGTTGGGGCTCAGAGATGGGAGGTGGAGAATCTGTCTTTCATCAACTCTCTTAAAGCATAGCAGATCTAGTTGCTTATTCATTTGTAGGATTTTCTTTTAAGAAGAAATAATTTAGGGTTTTGAAAACCATTGTCATAGAGGAATTCCTGCATATGGCAAGAGATACAATAAATAATCCTAAGATTCCCTTAAGTACCAGCTCTAAAATTCTAAAAACTTCAAATTGTAATTATTCTAAGAACAATACAAGTAATCTGATTGCCAGTAAAATTAAAACATGAATCATGTTTGAGAGAACAAGGCTGCAATGTCTCTTATCTTCCAAGGTCACCATGTATTTAATTTTTAAAAAAAAAAAGACATTACTCCAATTGGACATTTTTAACATTCAGCAGACTTAGTATTTTTTAGATTATTTTAATACTATATTTGGATTCACTCTGTGAAACAACTCTGCTATCTTTCACTGTCATGCTTGCTAAGCACCATGAGGCAGAAATGATCATGAAAGAGTCTCAATAAGACTTAGGATACAAATAGATCTTTTAAATGATAATAATTTTAGAAGTCCCCCAAAATAAACCATTAATAAACCATATTTTTCTAAACTCACATGCAGTACATACACCATACAACAGCATGTGGAATGAAATTACCTTTTTAACAGTTAAATTTCCATACATCTGCTTCACTTTTTACAGATTGCATTTTAGAAAACCAGCCAAATAACATTCATGGAGATTTACATTATTTCACGAGGTATCAAGAATGGAGAATGCAAACAGCATTCCCCATACAATTCTCACCAGTTTAATTTGGTCTGTTACCTTTAGGAACAGAGGTAAGTGAAAAGATCCCTGGCAGGTAGGCAAGAGCAGTTATTTAGGAAAGCCGGCTTTCTCTCTCAGACATTTTAGAGCATGAATGTACTAGAGACACATTAGAGAACAAAGTGTCTTTGATAAATGCACAGACTGCACTTAATACTCTCCTTGAATTGAAGGTCAGAGGAAATAGATAAATGTCATCCATTAGCATGGATACTAAAAGAGTTAGGAACTGCATGTGTACATTCTGAATGTTAGAAATAGAATTAAAATGTCATTAGAGATCTTTGAACCACAGCAAGCTGTCTAAGCCATTAGCTTCCCCTTTCTGGCAAAAGTCTAATGTCTACAAGCAGATTATGAAGCTTCCTGCTATCAACAAAATTATGTCCTAAATAACAGACATGTGAGGCTAATTATAAGAATTTAACATTTCCAGAAAATAGGAAGAAATCCTCCTAGAATCGATTCAATTTAACGAATAATTTATTGTGCCCCTATATGTAAGTTACCATGCTATGCACTGTAGGAGAAATAAAGAATAAACCTTAAGTTCCTGACACCCGGGAATTTATCATCTAATACAGAAAATGAGGCAAATAAAAAACAAATGTAATTCACCATGATATATTATTAAACATCACAAAAGAGGTTTAGAGCAGAACTTCTCAAACTTTAATGTATGTATGAATTACATGGAGAGCTTATAAAAATACAAATTCTGAGCTTGAGGGTCTGGATGGCAGCTGAGAATCTGCATTACTAATAAACTGCAGGTGATGCTGATGCTGCACTCTGAGCTTCAAAGCCTTAAGGTAAAGTAGAAGGAAGACATCAGCTCAAGTAAGAAGAGGGAAGAAGTACAGCCATGACAGGGAGGGAGAAGATGGTATTACAGAGGGCTCTTGAATAGGCAGACTTGCGGGAAAAAGAAATGAAATGTAAAATGCATCAACCAAAGAAGCATGTGATTTTGTTGTGACTGTTGTTTAACTAATAAAGTATTTTTCACTTAAAGTAAATCCTAATAATGATTATTACATCTATTGTCTTAAAAGAGCTATCTTACATCACCTGTACAGATATAATAGAATTTTATATGTGCCTTTCATAATGACTTAGGTTTCTAGACATTGCCAAGTCAAGCAGCCTCACACAACTACAGCATTTAAGTCAGTACTTCACAAAATGAGCTCAGACAAGAAAGCTCAAAAAAGAAGCTGACACCTGTAGACTCGATTCCCAATTGTATCCCTGATCCCCAATTGCATCCCCCACTCTACCACCCTTGGACAAGGACGCTCCAAATATTAGCAGCCACACAGAAAGGGAAGTAGGATGTGGAAAGTGAATTTTTTTTCCCCCTCAAGCAGCAGAGGACTCTTAACAACTATATCCATTTTCTATTGCTGTGTAACAAATTACTAAAAACTTGGGACATAGGACAACATGCATTTATTATCTCACAGTTTCTGTAAGTCTGAAGTCCAGGCATAGCATAATTGGGGCCTCTGCTCAAAGTCTCAAGGTCAGGCTGAAATCAAGGCAACAGCTGGATGGCATTCTCAGCTGGAGTTCAGGATTGTCTTCCAAGCTCATGCAAGTTGGCAGAATTTAGTTGCTTGTAGTTCTGAACTGAGGTTCCTGTTTTCTTACTAACAAATGACCAGCTCTCAGTTCCTCAATGCAGCCCTCAGGTCCTAGCCATGTGGCCCTGTCACAATGTGGCAGCTCATTACTTCAAAACCACCAGGAGAATCTTTTACTCCCATTTGCTATGATCTAGTCTTATGTTACATAGCGCAATCATGGGGGTGATATCCCATCACCTTTGCCATATTCTACTAATTAGAAGCAAGTTACAGGTACTACCTGACTCCAGCCAAAGGGATTACACAAAGTAAGGAACACCAGGAGGCAGAAATCATTTGCTGTCACCTGACAGCCTGTCTGCCATAGTCAAGAAAGTTCTTTCTTAGAAAATGTGCCTTTTGGTCAAAGACTTGAAGGATGAGGAATCAGTTATGCAAAGGCAGTGGGTGGAGGAGGCAACCACTAATATTATAGGGGAAGGGAGAGAGAATAAGGAAGGAGATAGCCCTTAAAAACATGTCACCAGTAGCCATATCAGATATCTTTTAATTTCATCACTGGGTGTTAATGAATGCGAATAAAATATATAAGGTGAGTTTTATAAACCCAGCTACCCAGTCTTCTCAACTATTTCATGCATACCCAAAGAAGTATGCATCAACGTGAAAGAAAGACACAGGAAAAAATACTGTACATCTTCCTGGAGTGTCAACTTTACATTTGGTAAAATTAATAAGTAACTTAAACATTTTATATTAAAAACAAATATATTTATAGAATGTGTATACAAAACTAAGTAGAATACAAATTTTACACTATTTTTTAGATAAGACTTGAGGACTCAAAGAAATTTCCAGTTTGAGAGTACATTAAACATTTTCTCTCACTGCAGTTAGGGGAACTTTGTTGGAAAAGCTTCAGACTCAATGCTATTTTGGGTCTTCTCTGTTCTTTAACCTCATTAAGTATTAATGAGGAAAAAAACTTACAGATGAAGAAATAAATTTTTAAGTACACAATTTCAAATGGAATGCACATGAGCAAATTCACTGTCGTCACTGAAAGTCAAGCTGCAGACTAAATTGTTACAAAAGCAATTAAATTTATATATCATACAGTCAGGTGTTGATGCCTAGTGTTGTCCTTGACAATTATCCTATCCAATTATTAATTTTCAGTGTTATGGTAAAGGTTTTCTAAATGTTTGGTTGGTTTTGGTGTGTTGGTTTTGTTCTTATTCTTTAAGATCCAAATGTGTATCCTATGTTTTATGGCATAAATTGCTAATGGTACTTCAAAATCCATTCTCTCCTTTTTCCTGATTAATAAAAATTTTTGTTATTAATAACATGTTTATTTGGACACCTGCACATTTTAAGACTCCTTGCAGCTAGCTGTGGTCATATGGCCAAGTTTTGGTCAATGTCAACAGCAGAGTCTTAAAAAGCCTTCCCCTTTTTTCCTCCCTTCTTAGTGACTAGAATGCAGAAGTGAAGGTGGTGCACCATCGTGGATCATGAGAACTAGGGCAACACCTGAGAGATGGGGGAGCAACTTAGCTCTGTACTGCTTATACCCTGGCTGTAATGTGGAAGAGAGGTAAACTTCTATTTTGATTAAGCCTTTGTAATTTGGAGTCTTTGTTAGAACAGCTCAACCCATGTCCTAACTAACACAGAATCTGATAGGTGGAAGTAGCTGCCACCCTAACAGAACCTTTAATATGTGGCTCTGACTTAGAGATAGAGCAGCAGGTGGTGAGGAAACAGTAACATGAAAAGCTGCTGACTTGCTATGTAGTGGCAAAACATTTAGTCAAATTGACACCTTGAAAGTCAATACCTTGAAAGTAAAGTACTAACCAAGCCTCTAATTTAGTTTTTTTGTTTTGTGACCGGTAAGGGGATCGTAACCCTTGGCTTGGGGTCCCCCGCACCGCGCTCAGCCAGTGAGCAGACAGGCCATTCCTACATAGGATCCGAACCCGCGGCCTCTGCGCTCCCAGCGCCGCACTCTCCCGAATGAGCCACAGGGGCGGCCCGACCAAGCCTCTAATTTAAAGGGAAGTGATTAGAAAAAGTAAGCATGTTAGCATATATTGGCTACTTCTGCCTGCTTTCAACAAATAACTCAGCCCAAATAATGCAGTCTCAGCAGATGTGTAAAGAAATTCAGCTCTACTGAGGAAAGCTCATACCACATATGAGTATAGCTTGAAATGTAAATTGATTGAGTGCCTGGCAAAGTGAGGCTTCATAGGATTCAAAGGCCTGATTCTTCTATATTCCATGCTAACACAATTAAAACAGGAGGTTCAAAAGACACAGCCTAAACTGATATAATCCGGGACTCCAACAGTTCCAGGCCAGACAATGGGAGCCAGCCCATTAATTAATTAGATATTAAAGGTATTACCTTCTCACCTATGCCTCAAGGTAGCTGTCTTTGATTAAGAAACTGGGGAATTTGCAGAGTACAAAGGCCAACAATTAAAATCCAGCATTTTTAGCTGGAAGGAAAAAAACTGTATTTGTCTGTGGTTACTTGGAGCTAATCAGCACAAATAGGCAGAAAGCCCAATGAATTTTTGAGAGAAGGATGTAGTACTTACACACACACACACACAAGCCTGGACTGTAAAATCCAGTGATTGTTCAACTCAAAGACAACCCCTTAGGCTCCCTTACCTGCACCAGCAGGAAGTCGGCTTTGAAAGCTATCTATCCCCAAGAAAACAGTACACTTTCCAATGCCCACTTTAGATCCGGCCATGGAGAATAATAGACAATAATGAACCTCCCAAAGGACAAAACCAGGAACCATAGAGAACAAGTGATTTCCTCCCCGAGGGCAGCAGAGTGAGCTTGCCAGCAGCACTAACAAAGACCTTTTTCTATTGCCAGGATAAAAATCTCCATGATTATTACACACAGGATTTGACAGTTACTAAGGACCAGTGACTGTTGGGTTTTCTATTTTCCCATTCTCCAAATGGGAGTGTCTTATCCTGCTTCTCCTCTACCACTGTTTATGGAATACATTACCCTGCTCCTACTTTACCATTGTATTGTAGCAGATAGCAGACAAACTGACTTTCAGATCGGATGTGTCAACCACAAGAAGCCACATCAAAACTTGGAGAGAGAATTGACATTCCATTGTCCAGGTAAAATAAACCATGATATGGCTGAGATTTGGTGAGGGAGTGGATATGTTTCATGGATAGGAAATACAGTGCACATGGCAGAAACTGCGAGATGTCTCCCAAAATCCATGTTCTCCTTCTTCCATAGTAATAGGAATTTTAGCTAGGTATATGGCAACCTGCATCTCCTAATCTCTTTTCCTACTACATGAGGTGATATGACTGAGTTCCAACTAAAAGCCTGCAAAAAAAGTAATGTGTGTTACTTCCAGACCAGTCCCTTAAAAGAAAGGAGCATTTCCTCCCTGTTCCCCTTCCTGCTAGGATATAAACATGGTGGCTTCCGTCCATGCACATGAGATCAGTATCCTAGGAACAGCAAAGCAACAAGGTAGAAGGAGCTGGGCCCCCAATGCTGTGAAGACTCCTTGCTAGCTCAGGGCTATCATAATAATTTCTATCTTATTTAAGCAATTGTTGTTTCAGATCTCTGTTAAAGCAGCCAAACCTATATCCTGATTTACACATGCTTATAAAACTATGACAAGGAATTTCTAAACTTAATCTATAGATTTGTATAGAGGCACAGAGAATGGCTTTAAACACAATTCCAACTAAACTACTGGCTAATTTAGACTGTGACTCACTATGCTAATTCTCTGTTTTGTATAACCATTTGCTACAAGATAATAGTAGGAGTTAAAATACATACTGAAACTTCACTGAAATAATGCATTTTCTAATAGAAATTTGTAAACACAGTTAAGAATTCTTTGAATTATAAAACTTGGGGATTTTTAAACTAATTTGCTAAGGTAGCACATCTTAATATGTAAATTTTGCATTAATACATGTGTGCTTTAGAGTTGGTTAGAACTGAGAACTTTTCATCAGTTCATTTTCCTCATTTTTTACAAAAATAACTTCAGAGAAGAAAATCTATCATACAGATTAATATTTACTCAATATTTGGCTATTTAATATTCATTCATTAAAAACATAGATGTCTCCTGAAAGTCCAAGAACAAAGAAAAACAGCTAACAAAATAATAATGTATAAATGCCTAATGTTTCACAGTTCATGTAATGATTTTCATGCAACTCTAACATACAGAAATTTGCTTTGTCCACTCCAGAGCTAGACGTCAATAAAGGACAATATTGTATCATCCATAACACAGCCTGCAAAGGAGCCATGTGTGACACAAATTGATAAATTATGCACCCTGTGGTACACTAGCTGGATGCCCAAATTGGCAATTAAAGTATGGGCTCCCCACGGATCTATTTTCACTAGGATCTGCTTGCCATTGCCACCAGTGCAGAAACCCCAAAAGCCAAATAGTATTTGGAAGTAATTTAAAACATAAAAGAACTTGGGAGGTATGACACATGTACCATAATCAGGTGTCTTTTCCATTAACCTCCAGGGCAGGCCGACAACATGGAGCTAACTGTGAGAATGACCACCCTCTACTAAGAGCAATGTATTTCCAGTACATCCCTAACCCATCATTCTCTTAAAGCCTAAGTTACTTTTTCTGAGACATCTATTGTAATGCAGATGGAAATCCATTAAAATTTTAATTCACAGCAGTTTAAATAATTTAATTCAGTTCTCATTCAAGACTACAGACTCTGAAGATTTATATGTGGTTTCCACGCTGCAGCCTTTCCCTTAGCCCCTAGCTCTATGGGGATGTCATGCAATTTGGGATGTGAGAGCTTAACACCTTCCTCTTCTCCCCCATACACTGTCTACCTGTACTACACACCTTACCTTCACTTGGTATATTTGTCTCTCTCCCACATATACTTCCAACCAATTTGTGAGTTAGGGGACTGTAAACACATGTCAAATTCATCTTTTCACATCTCTTCTCACATACATCCAACTGAGATAGGGCGACCCCCTCTTTCATAACATATGCAATTCGCTTCTGTGAAACTGCTTGCTGTGTGACAAGGTAGATTAATTAAGTTTAAATAGTGTTTGAATCGCTTAAAAAATGTTATTGTTTAAAAATCCCCCTCGGCTCTTTAGCCCCCGTTGATAGAAGTTAAAAAGCTAAATATTAGCCTGCACTTAGAGAAGTTTGAATTTTGTTTGATGTTCCCCACCCAAGCTGCCCCTGAGTGATTAATGAGCTTGTTTCAGCTTCTGTTATCAGCTTGCGCTAGGCCTCCCCAAACCCCCTCCTTACGCCAGGAGGGTATGTGTGTATGTGTGTGACTATATGATAGCTATGAGTGTGTGACTATTTGATAATTATAACTGTGTGACTAATGTAAAAATGTGCCTTTAAAAAAACCCCTAAACTTCAAGTCAGGGCTGCTCTCTTCTGAGACTTTCTTGGAGAAACAGTCGCTGGCCGGCCAATAAAAACCCCCTTTTAAATTCTCAGTTGGGTATTCTGGTTCCTTTTCCATGTGGCAGCCTCACAACACAACCTCCTATTTCTAGTGCTATGCTTTCCACCTGGCAGGTTCTTAGGAGAATGGGAGAGGTAAGACTGTGGAAACTATTTGAAACAACAAAAAACCACCCGGGCTTTCTCCCAGTTGTTCAATCCACTCTCTGTATATCCTTTACAAAGTATGGGTATTCAGATCATTCCTAATACATTTTCACATAAGTGAATGACTTAAATAAGAATTCTTAGTAGAAGGAGAAAGTTCTGATTTAATCAGAAAATAGCACTCAATATATGCTAAGAAAGAGATGAAAGACTCAAGCTTATGAGGAAAAGTAGAGACTTGAAGGATTGTTGGATATTAGATTTTCTTTTCATAAAGGTAGTCTTTATTTATGAGACTAAAGTTTATTTAAAAAGAAAAAAAAATTAATGACAAAGAAGACCCAAAATCTAAACCTTGCTCCACCACAAAATTGTGGTATAAATTTCATTTAGGTTATACCAGCCTCCATCAAAAAGAGTACCAACAAAATGATCATATGTAAAGTCAGATTGTTGTAGTGTTTAACACACAGAAGTCATTCAGTAAAAACTAGCAGACCGGTTGCTTTAAAGAAGAGAAAAACATGTTTGTCAGGATTGAATGAGATGATTAATAGCACTGACGGAGAAAACAACAACCAAGTGCATACTATATATGCCAGTCACTTTACGTACGTTGTTTTTATTCTGAATAAGAATCCTAAGAAGTAGATACTGTTTTTACAATTTTACAGGTGAAAAAGGTAATACATAGAGAATTACATGCCACAGAGAGCCAGAATTCAAGCTAGTGCATGTCTTATTCCAAAACCTATGAGTATTCCCTAGGTCACACTTCCTGCATGGCCACAGCCCTCACAATAGTAGTAACAGTACAATTATAACACTTGAGTAATTACAATTATAATAATTGAGTGTAATTATTATACTGGAGTTGGAAGAGAAGAAGTTGTAGCTAGAGTATCACTGTAAAACATGCTGATCCCATTACTGAAACGCAACATGAATCCAGTATCCTATATTACCTAAATCTATTTGGTTCCTGAGAGTTCCGACAGCAAGGAATTCCAGATCCGTTAAGTTTTAGATGGTAAATAGCAAAAGTTTGGATACTGAAGGATTCATTCAAAAATAATCAGAATTCTTTTCAGTTCCTGAGTTCAGATAGAGTTTAGTTGATAAGAGATACCACCATATGAATAGGTTTTACATAGTGCTTGCTATCAGTCCCGCACTAAATTTAGTGGAGGATACAGAGGAGGTTGAAAACATGAATTATGGTTCACGAGAAATTGTAATCTATTTGGAGAAACAAATCTGTTACACCTGTGTGTATGTAAATACATGTATTAAATCTATAATAGTGTATGAAGTAAAGGCTAAATCGAATGCTACAAACAGCAATCTTTTCAAAAGCAGGGATCGGTAAAGATGGAAATAACCACAAAAGCACGAGCCAGGGGGTTAGATACAGTAGATCCTGTAGGAAAGGAAAAATCAGCAGGACCTGGGGATAAAAAAGGATATTTCCAACAAAGAAGGAGCATCATTAGTTAGAACTGAGAATTAATAGTGCATTCATGGAACAGTGATGAGAACAATGTAACGTACATATGTCTGCCTCTTCGTGCTGCCTGCAGCCACAGCATGCCTCAACTAACATTTCTCCCAACTTGTGTTCATACAACTGCTGGCCAGTCCTCTATTGCAGTGATGTGCACGACACCTTCTGCTGTGCATAAGGGAGGGTACCCTGGCTTTGCTCAGCATTTGCTTGAAGTATCTTTCATGGGAACACTTGCATTTACATTCCAAGAATTATTCCTTTGTTTCTCTGTGGCAAACCCAGAACCTCTACACCTCTGTCATCCATTTATATTTAACAAAGTGAAATAAATGGCAGTGTAAAGGCCAAAGTGAAACACATGCCAGTTGGCAGAACTCCCTCAGCTCAGGACAAGGAGGTATTTGGTGCTCTCGTTAGCTGAGAGCATCTGCAGCACTGCTCCCATTCAAGGGCTGGGAGAATTCAGCCTTCTGCGTTGGCTGTCACTGGTGAGAGAGCAAAATAAAATTCAGATTGTGGGAAAATACATACTATAAAGGAACTATACTAAATGTTTATATAAACAGGTATTAACGATTTGAAAGGAAAATGTTTCCAGAACAAATAGCATTATAAAGAAGCTGCCATGTACTGAACCCAGTTTTTGATCCTCCACAGATCTCTCAGCCCCACCTGCATCACCTTCCATCACTGACAGGTGTTCCAGCCTCCCCAGGAGGGAGGGCCATGCTCCTGGCACTGCACAAGAGCTGCAACAGCCTGGCACCAGACCTCGTCCAACTAGACTCACAGAAGCCCTAACACTTCCCACCATTTCTAGACTCAAACGAAGAGCTGCTCCACAGGTTGCAGAATCTGGCTTCCCAGCAGCTGTCAAGAGGTCCAAGTAGCAGAACCCAAAAGGACAGAGGGCAAATGCTGACCAGTGAAGATAAGAGATAGAAAGAAGGAACAGATAAATTATTCCCCTTTCCTCCCTCCAACATACTATTCCAAAATGAGTGTTTCCATATTATTTGTCCAGAGACATCCCTAGTAATTTTTCCAATTCAATAAGGCCCTGTTTATAATTCAATAAGTGTTGCCTTGCATACACTATACCATATTTGCCATCCCATCTTCTCTGCCCCGTTTCATTTTTCCGTCACTCTTGCTACACTGAGATTGTACCCTGGTAGATCATTAGTTCCTAGGCTCTGTTGTCTAGGAAGCCCAAACTAAGATAGGCAGTGTTAAACTAACTGTGGCAACTGTTTGATAACTTCTCCAAACGATTAGGAGAGAAGGAATAAAGTTTTAACTACCACTGTGCTTGCAGTGAAGTGAGAAGAAAGGTAACTAATACAGGTTAAGCAATTGCAACATGCACGGCAGTGCACTGGGTTTTATTTATTTCATGTAAGGTCATTTACTCCTCACAATGAACCATCCGTACTTATCAATGAAGAACAAGGAAATATAAGAAAAGTAGTTAGCTTTCAACTTGTATAACACTGAGTTCTGCACAGCAGAACGAGCATCATAGCTTGGATTCATTGTCATAATCAGCCAGATCAGTTCAGCTGTATTACAAAACTTGAGTATCTACAATACCAAACCAATCTGCAGGAAATCCATTTGTCCTTCTTTCCTTCACATTTTGAATGCTTGGTTTCATCTCTTTTCATTCCATGATTCATATGTTAATCAAAGCTCAGGGACAGCCAGGCTACACTTTTTCTAAGCCAATTCTCTTGTCAGTTTGTCACAGCATGCAAAATGGAGGTCATCCTCCCCTCTTCCTACCAAATATCATGGTCGTAGTCTATTTACCTTTTTCAGCAGAAAACCTGTTGAATTTCAGCTAATTTAAACTTCATTTTCTTTAACCAGATCTTTAAAGAAACTACATCTGGTTCTATCCAAGCAATCCCCCTTACTGCTTCTGGCAAACCTTTTATAAATAATTAGACATAAATAAAATATTAGCTCGCATTTTAAATTTTGATATTTGTGTATACATTTTACAAACTAAGAGTACTGATACACCCAAACACTATTATCAACCCAAATTAGCAGAAACTGCAAAAATTCTATAGATTAATAATTATAAACACCTACATAACACATATTATGTGCCAGACACTGTCACATGTGCTTTACATTTGCTAAATCATTTGATCTCAGGACTTGAGACCTTAAAGATTCCAGTAATTTAACCCCTAACAACTACTTTAATCCCTTCCATGATACTGTCACAGGAATATGCTTCATTGAGTAGAGGAGGTCAAACTATGGAGTCAGGAAACCTGTCAGGTGATTAGGCAATATTTGCATGGCACTTTCAAATGTCAATTTCTTTGATTCTCAAAATGACCTTATATATAGTTACAGCCTCCAAATCTTTATCTACATTCCAATCTCTTTCCCAAGTTCTAGTCCCATAAAATTTCCCACGTGTCACACAGGTATCCCAAACTCAATATGCCCAATACAATTTATATTGTCTTCACCACACCTCTGCTCTTCTCACTACAATCCTTACCTCTTGGGAGGCGAGAGGGGCTGAAGGTCGAGTTGATCACCAAAGGCCAACAATACAATCAATCATAGCTACATAATAAAGCTTCCATAAAAGCCCAAAAAGCCTAGGTTCAGAGTTTCCAGATAGCTGAAAACATGGAGGTTCCTGAAGGGTGGTATGACAGACAGGGCATGGAACCTCTTGCGCTCCTTCCCACATGCCTTGCCCTATGCATCTCTTCCATCTGGTTGTTCATCTGTCTCCTTTGTAATATCCTTTATAATAAATGGGTAAACATAAGTAAGTGTTCACCTGAGTTCTGTGAGCTGCTCTAGCAAATTAATTGAAATTGAGGAGGGGGGCATGGGAACTTCTGATTTATAGCCAGTTGGTCAGAAGTACAGGTGACAACCTACTATTTGTGACTGGCATCTGACGTGGAGGGAAGTCTTGTAGGATTGAGCCCATCCTCTATGAGATCTGAAGCTATCTCCAGGTACACAGTGTCAGAACTGAATTGAATTAGAAGACATACAGCTGGTGTCCGCTGGAGAACTGCTTGGTGTGTGGGGAAATACCCCCACACATCTGGTGTTAGAGGTGTTATGAGTGGTGTGTGAGAAGGAACAAAACACCTTTGTTTTTTTTAATACTATTCCACTCCAGGGAGGGTTATTTCTATAACAAGATTTCTCCTTGTCTGGGGGATTGTGGCTCACTGCACTTAGAACACCATTTAGGGGTTTCTAGCTAAAATATGATTAAGAAAATGAGCATATTTTCATTTCCAATTAATAAACAAGGGTTGATATGATGAAAATACCGTCAATCTTAAAATAAAACTTTAAATTATAAATTGAACTCTTAGAAAGGTGATGTATATTTGTCATATAGCTACAAAGTCATTATCTGGTGGCAATTAATAGGGGATGTATTTGTTCCTATTGCCACTGTAAAAAATTACTATAAACTTTGTGGCTTAAAACAACATGAATTTATAATCTTATAGTTCTGTAGTTCAGAAGTCCAAAATGAGTCTCAGTAAGCTAAAATCAAGGTGTCATCAGGGCTACATTTCTTTATGGAGGCTCTAGGAGAGAATCCATTTCCTTGCCCTTTTTAGCTTCTAGAAGCCACCCACATTCCTTGGCTCATGAACGTTTCCTTCATCTTAAGAGACAGCAATGATGCTCAAGTTCTTCTCACATCCAATTGTTCTGACCTTCTCTTCTGCCTCCCTCTTTCCTACTTAAGGATGCTTGTGATTACATTGGGCCTATTCAGACAATCTAAGTTAATCGCCCTATTTTAACGTCAGTTGATAACCAACCTTAATTCCATTTGCTACCTTCATTCCCTTTTGCCACCCTCATTCCCTTTTGCCATGTTATGTAACACAGTCACAGGTCCTGGGGATTAGACAGGGAAAATATGTATATATATATCACCTCCACATCAAGTAACCATCTACTAATATAAAAATAGAGTTGATACTAATTTTTTAAAAAATTAAAGGATTTCAGTCTACATAAGCAATCTCTTTATTTTGCAGGCAAATATATGGCATGAAAGTCCAGGTCAGAGGAATCAGGGGGCATTCATTATAAGACCTCTCCTCATCTGGGTAAATCAGCCCAAATAGGAAGTTTCTTGCTTCTTCAAAAGAGAAAAATGTCATAAGAAGCTGAGAAATTGAGAACATGATGCCTGAGACACATTTTACCCCAATGTATTTTAATTCCTGAAATCATCCTACGAGTTGGTTAGCTGCAAGAAAAAAATATGAGAAGAGTCATGAGAAAGTTTTTCAATCCAAGTCCAGGGTATGGAGGGGCACACCACCAAGAAAAAAGGATTCTAGATTAGAGGCACCATAATTGAAAAGTAGGAATTTTTTTTTAATGTAAATATACCCAATCATATCTGTTTGTTTACCTCCTCTAAAAATGCATCCTGTGGGAAGACATATGAATGGATAATAAAAATACAAGGGTAAATCATGACCTTGGATTTCGTGATGAATTCTTAAATGTGACACCAAAAGCACAAGAAACAAAAGAATAGATAAAATTGTACTTTTTCAAAATTTAAAACTTTTGTGCAACAAAGGACATTATGAAGAAAGAAAAAAGACAGCCTACAGAATGGGGGGGAAATATCTGTAAAGCATATAGGAAATAAGGGCCTAGTATGTAGAATATATGAAGAATTCTTACTCAATAATAGACAAATAATACAATTTAAAAACAGGCAAAGTATCTAAATAGACATTTTTGCAAAGAATATATAAATATGGTCAATTAGCACATGAAAAGATGCTCAAAATCCTTAGTCATTAAGAAAATGCAAATCAATATCACAGAGAGATACCACTACATATCCAACAGAACAGGCAATATTCGAAAAGATTGATAATACCAAGTGTCAAGGATATGGAGAAATTGAAGTCCTCAAATATTGCCGGTGGGAATATTAAGTGGTACAGCCACTCTGGAAAACTGGCAATTTCTTAAAAAGTAAAACACTCACTTATCCAGTGATTCCACTCCTACATATCTATGCAATATAAATAAAAACATATGTCCACACAAAGACATGTATACAAACATTCACAGCAGTATTATTCAAAATAGCCAAAAGCTAGGAAAAATGCAAATATCCATCAATTGGTGAATGGATAAACAAAGTGCAGTAGAGTCATGTAATCCAATATTACTCTGCAATAAAAAGAAATACATGCAACAGCATGAATAAACCTTAAAAACCTAACACTAATTGAAAGACACTAGACTCAAAAAACTCATTCTGAGGTTTTTTTCACTTATAAAAAGTTATATTATGTTATTGCCTTTCTCCCAGCAGTGACCCCCACACTCACACACACACATACACATACAGTGGTGAGAAGTCTCCAAAGGAGAAGGTATTGACATACTCCTGTCACCTAGAAGAGTTCCTAGCACATATTGCAGGTACTCAAAATTTGCTCACTGAGTGAAATTTAGGATCCTGGGCCTCACTGCAGGGGGCAAATATACTGTTCAAGAGGGGCTCTGGGATCTACATCTTCACCAATTTCCCAAAATAATGGCCCAATAACATTTGGAATCTACTGGACCACAGGGAGCCCAGCTTTTCACACCTGGCCATAGCAATTCATGTGGTGGCAAAAATAATCTAATGGTAGGCACTGTACACAAAGATATAAATAGCCGAGTGCAGAATTTACAGACAATACAATGTTAGATGAAATAAGGAACAAATTCCTCAGTTCTTGAGTATAACATACAAAGTTTTGCCTCAACAGCAGCCACCTACACAAATGTAACACAATACTCTTAGCCAGACTTTTAAATTGTATCCCAAGGGGTTTCTATATAACCACAGGTCAAATTAACAACTAGAAAAGATTCTTCTGTCATTTTAGCTGCAAACTCAAAGTAACTGACATTCTTATCTATGGTACCAATAAAAATATGGACTTTTGAGTGTTCTGGGAAATTTACACATTACATTTTAAAAACCATCGTAGGGAGAAAAGGTCATTGAATATTAGTTTGAAGTAGCCATCTTTAATATCAAATAATATCTCATGAAGAGATTCTTTTACAAGAGATCATGCACAGATATAAAAAAGTAAGGAAAAATACACTGCTAATAGAAACGATACCACACTTCCTCACCTACCAAACAGAGATAAACAGTATATAATATAATCTACTTAGGTTGTAGTGAGACTAAAATAAGATCATTAGAAGGTACTTAAAGAACCCACAGAAATATACACATATTTTGTATTTATAGAATACATTTCAGACATGTTTCTCTTGCCTGTCTTTTCAGACTTCTTATAGTCAAAAGAAGTCTTTTTACTAGTCTTTGCTCTGAAATTATACGGGTTTACCAAACTGTTATCCCTATGGGTTCTCCATGATAATAAGAGCAATCAAAGAAACATTTTTAGCAGAGTAAGAATTCCAGGACAAAATACTAAAAGCTTTTTTTTTTTTTTCCTGTCTGCAAGAAGCCTACTTTTTATTCCATTATATTTATATATCAAATCTTATGTTTTGCTCATTTTACCACTCTCTCTATGTAAATGTTTTCATTAAATTAAGATAACCAAGATGAAGAAAATGGAATAACACACAAATAAACTATCCAAGAAGAAAGCAGAACAGACATGCTTCAGGGAGTTAAAATGTGAGGAATATGCCTTTACAGACACTGTCAACATGCAAATTTTTTCATTTTGTGCCAATCACCTGAACCACTTAACATATTTTGTGAACAGCCATTGATCATCCCCCAATTTAAGACTGGAATATTTAAACATTCTGACAGGTAAATTTAAAAAGAAAAACAACTTAGATGCATCCCATCCTAACCAAACAGCTTAGGAGTTCATTAATTCATTTATTTGTCCTACACTTTCTGAGCACTGAGATTTATACCTGGGGCACAAGATGACTATGAACTAGTAAGGGCTAGAATCATGAAAAATAGTTGCAATATTGTGTAATATGTGCAATAACAGAGACCTATATGAAACTTATCAGTGGTAAAAAGGGGAGAAAAAAAAATTAAACAAACATAATTAGAGAAGACTTAAAAAAAAAAAAGAATCCCACTTGACTCTGCTTGAGCCCAGAATACCATCGTCTCTTAAATTACAACAGCTTACTCTAACTATATTTCTTACTTGGATTTTTGCTGGAGCCATTTTCTCTCCCCCAATGCATTCTCCATACAATACCCATTACTGTATTTCTATAACATTTATCTGATCATATCATCTCTTAGATTAAAACCTTCAGTGGTTTACCATCAACTTAACAGGATAAAAGCCAAACTCTTTATCATGTTACACAAGGCTTCAGCATCTTTTTTCCATACCTCCCTCAGACATACACTTCCCTTTTCTACGAATCCAGTCTATCCTCCAAAGTCCAGATGGTGACCTCCCCAGTATTCCAGCTCACATTGACCTTTCCTTCTCTGAACTCCTACAGCATTTATTGGCTCTATGACCTATTCTGTGCAAAATCCTACATTACCATGCATCGCCTTTCCTGTTTCTTGAATGTATCTGCTTTCCATAAAGAACACAAACTCTTTAATCCCAAAATCATTATTTATTTATTTATTTTTTGTGCTTTTGTTGGAAAGATCATAAACTTCACAAGTACTCATTGAAGTACATGATGACTGCTATAAAAATTATTTTTTAATTGATTTATCGTGGAATGACATGTTCAAAAGTGATAACTAAAACTAATCATACTTTTTCTCTCAGAAAAACTTTTAAGTATTTACTACATTCTTAACTCTCTCAGATGATAAAATATTCCTTGACAGCCAGGTTAGCAGTAGAAAGGGGGAGAAAAAGGGGACAGACAGAGCAGCTAGGATGTGGGGATGGCAGGCGTGACATACCTAACTCCATATATTTCAGTTATATAGCAATCATGAGCTCATGGTATGTTAGCCTTTATAGGCAAAACTTTTCCTTATTAACTACACTATTTTTTAATGAAGAGTCCTACTGTTTTAAGTTTATCCCCAAGGAATCATTTAACTCTCCATTCACTCATTTATTCAACAATTATTAATTGAACAACTACTATATGCCAAGCACTAGAGAAGAAGCACTGAATAAAACAGATAAAGTACCTACCCTCAAGGAGCTGAGATTCTAGTGGGTTAGTATATAGTTTGTCCAGTGGTGCTAAGTGCAATGGAAAAAACTAAAGCAGAAAAGGGAGTAGACGGACAGGGTTGAAAGAGCAATTAGGTTGCTATTTTATATATGGTGATCAGGTAAGATCTCACTATCAGTGAGATAATATTTGAGGCAATATTTGAGGAAAGGCTTGAAGAAAGAGAGGGAGCCGTACAAATATCTGGAGAAAGAGTGTTACAAAGAGGACACAGCAAGTGCAAAGGCCTTGTAATGTGCATTTGCTTTTGAAAATATTTAATTCTGCTATAAAAGATGAATATATGTGTAATTTATAAGGAATAGGTGAAACTTACATAGGCGGAATTCATAAGATGCGTTGAGTATAAAGGGAAATAGTAAGTAGAGCATACTTATATTCATGAGGCAATAAATATTCAAGAAGCAGCTAATATTCATGAAGCTGTAAATAGAATGAGGCACCTGATGTATTAAATATTCAAGACACAATAAATAAACATGAGACCTATGAGGCACTCTATACACATATGGTCTTAATTGGGTTATCCCACATGTTCTCTGCCCAAGTAACAAATAAAACCCAAAGATGCTCAGCAGTCTAACTGGCAAGTTACAGCTGAGGCCACACATACTTGCCCCTATGTCTTTCTAATAAAGCAAGTGTGTGTCACTGACCCTGGGCATCTTCCATCTGATTGGGTGCCTCACTGACCTCAGTTCTGGTCCTCTGTACTGATAAGGCAGAGATAAGAAAGACATATGAACACTGCACATGGCAAGATTCAGGGAGTGGGGTCCTTCATTCACGTGCACCCTATCCTAAGTGTGTTAACTTTATCCCATCTGTATCCCCTTTCTTCTCATGGTGTGTTTTTAAAGGATTTAATAAACTGTGTGTTTGAGCATCTTACTCTGGTCTGTGAGCCTTTCTGTTTCACGCCCCCTGTGGTAGATGGCCTAGCTTTGTTCTTGGAGATTACCATTTCTCAAACAACAGGCCCTCAGGCAGAGCACTCCTGGCAGGTCAGAAGAACAGTCAGGAGGCTAGGAGAATAGGAATAGAGTAAGAGACAGAAAAGGAGAGAGTATGAGTTCAATAAGTTTTTAATGACTGCATCATGTAAGGCCTTGTAAGCTATTGTAGACTTTGGTGTCTTAGTCAGTTTTCTGTCGCTTATAACAGAATACCTGAAACTGAGTAATTTATAGAGAAACAGAATTTATTTCTTATAGTCTTGGAGGTTGGGAAGTACAAGGTTGAGGCGGCATATCTGGTGAGGGCTTTCTCCCTGCAGGTGACTCGGCAGAGTCCTTGAGTCAGCACAGGGTATCACATGGTGAGAGTGCTAAGCATGCTAACATGCTCTCTTCCTCTCCTTATAAAGCCACCAGTCTAGTCCCATGATAACCCATTAATCCATTAACCCATTAATCCATTAATCCATGAATGAATTAATCCATTCATGAGGGCATAGCCCTCATGATCAAATCACCTCAAAGGCCCCACCTTTCAAATACCATAGTCGGATTTCCCACCCTCTTAATACTGTTACAATGGGAATTAAGTTTCAACATAATATTTGGGGGAGACATTCAACCCTTAGCAGATGGGAAACTATTATAGTGTTTTGAGCAGAAAAGTGATTGGATCTGACTTCCATTTTTTAAGTGTTATTCTAGCCACTGTATAGTGAATAGACTGCAGACTCTCAGAAGCAGGGGGATGAATTTAAAAGGTACTACAATAATTTAGGCAAGAGATGGCGGTGTCTTGGACCACGGTAGCAGCAGTGGAGATAATGAGATACAATGTGAATTTTGTATATTTTAGAAGACAGAGTCAACAGGATTTGCTGATGGACTAGAGGTCATCCTTGGACAAAGGAAAATCCAAGATTACTGGCGTGAGCAACTAACATGTATACAAAATGGAAAGACACGTGCCATGAAGACTAAAACAATGGAATTTGGTCTACCAAATAAGAAAATATCAAATCCATTTAAGACGCTTTCCATGTAAATGGAAATAATGCTCTTTTTTAAAAAAAAGCAGCATAAAAACAGTATATCTACTTAATTACCTTGAGTTAAAAATACGAAAATAAAGATATGTATATGGTACGTTTGTATGTGTGTCTAAAGTCTGAAGTAATTACATATCAATGAGTAGCATTCTCTGGGCTGCAGTATAGACATTTTTTATCTTCTTTTTTAATTTCTTATATTTTCCTAAGGTTCCATAATGTAGAAGTATAATAGAAGTTATAGGAAATTAATAAAATTGCACATTTTCTGTATATATTCTATGTTCCTTAGGGAGAAAAATGATGGGAATCTTGGCCCCATAAGCTCCAGAGGATGCACCAACAAAGATAATGACTTGAGTATCAGAGCAGGAAGAAACCCTAAGTTCATGGAGACTGCTCTTTAAAAAGGTAATTAAGTGTTTCAGGCAGTACCTCAGGAAATACTACAGTCAAAACTCATGTATTGATCTGCACTAGATTATCCAATCAGGAGGTGAGGAAAGTCGACAGAAAATCCAGACACAGTTCAATATGCCAGCACTAAACAAACATGGGTTCTGTGCATACACAGTGACAGTATAGCACTACAGTAAAGAACATGGGCCCTAGTGTCAGATTAAATGATCAGGATTTGAATCTTCACAGATCAGTGAACTTAGGTGAGTAACTTAACCTCCCTGTGCCTCAGTTTCCTCGTGTTTAAAATAAAGATAAGGGTACCAACCTTCTGTGGTTGTCAAGAGGATTAGTTACATGTGCATATTCACTATTCAACAGGCTTGGATTCAGGGTATTGGATCAGGAGTAGCCTAAGGCAACACAGAAAGCAGGAGAGAAAAATAAGGAATGCTGAGACCTTCAACTACAAAGGCAGCCAGGCTTAGTCCTAATTCTGAGTCTGGTAAAGAACAAAGGTGCCATGGGAGGGTTCCTAGCTGTCATAGAATGATTTAATTCTAACCTGCTCTGAACAGGATGAAAATGAGACAAGATATAGAAGTAGACTGATTATGAAATAGGAGTGTCTATGTGAGGAATCACCGGGGCCAACCAAGAAGACTGGAAAATAAATATAGGCTAGGAAAAGAAGCAGGTCCTATAACAGCCCAATCTGGAGACTCCCAATTCATTGATGAGGAAACCGAAGTGCTGAGTAGTTTATCCCAAGTCACACAGCCAACAAGGATTTTATCTGTGATGTGGAAATATACTTCTTGCAAACTGCAATAACTTCAGCAATAAAAAGTCAAATTTTCTATTAGGATAGAATTAGGCTGAGATGCTTGATATTTAAAAAGCAAGAAGAAAAATACTGTTTTCTGAACCACCACCTATAAGTCATAACTGGCTCTTCCGAAAAGATGGATTTCACATTTCTGACAACCAGGTAGAAAGCCTTTCTTTAGTGGAAGTTAAAGGAATTTAAATAAATTTTTATGTGACTCTACCCCAATTAATTTATTCCAAATCTTACAGGAACCAAAGGCAAAGAAGGGGATGAATTAGCATGATATATCATTCACATATTTATTGCATTTACCACTTGTGCCTACTTTGTACAACAGTGACATAGAGCTTTTTTTTTTTTTTTTTTTTTTTTTGCTAATAGGGGAACAAAGCAATACAGAAACTAAGCAGGGTGAATGAGATACAAAAAAGTAAAAACCTCCAGCCCTAAGACTTAAAAGCCATTTTCCACTGTTCATAATTTTCTTTACCTACAGCTGGATATTATTCATGCTCAGCCTCTACTTTAGGTGATGAGAAGGGGAGTCTAGAGTCCAGGATCTTTAAAACTAGAAGGAGAGAGTCTCTAACTGCTGGTACTTTCTTGCTAATCCCAGCAGTATGCTGACAGTGTCAAACACTAGGTACAGAAATAGAGAAAAGATGATTAAGGATTAAGCTCTGATGACTCTCTTATCCCTAACTGAAAACAAGAGAGAAATGTACCACCATGATGTGCAGTTCTGATAGTGCATCAGAAATCAGAACCAAAAAAATCTAAAGCAGAAATCAGTCAATTATACCAAAGGAGAAAACCATCTTTTGCCTAGGTTTTACAAAGATTCCTGGAAACAAGTGGTTTTTATAGAATTATGCTTAACGGAAACCAGACTAAAAGATCAATTTAATCCCTGAGCACCCACTTGGTGAAAAACCCCATGCTTGGCACTTGTGAGAAAGAAAGATAAAACAAGAGTTTATCCTCACAGAGTTTGCATTTCAGAGAATACAGAGATGTTTCTTAAAAATACAGGATAAAATAAGTACCACAAAAAATAATCATAAATGCTCTAGGAACCCAAAGGGAACTATTAATTGTCAAAAGGAAATGAGGAAAAGGCCAGAGAGTACGAAACTAGGGAAGAAAAACAGAACATTCGTAAGGAATAGCTGCTACAGTAGAAAGCTGCAGTTTTCAGAAGAGCTAAAAGATTAGAGAAGGATATGGAAAAAGAACTTGTTTCCAGGTCAAAACTAACAAGAATAATATATGGAAAAATGCAGTAGTAAGAAAACAAAATTTTCAAAGTAAATTCCTTGCCCAATTGTCTTTTAAAAAGACAATTTTTGAAAAACATTTCTTAGATTGAAAAATGCTTTAGATTAAATTTCAGTATACCAAAGATTAAAGGGTGTTCACAATAAAATGTTTTCAACAACAGTAAAGGCCAAGTTCTCATGATTCTACAGATACTTAAGGCAAACTCAAAGTGTGGCCAGAAAGAACTTGAAAGTACATGGGAGGAACACTTGGCTAAGCACCAAAAACTGAATCAAACCAGTGCCAAGAATATCAATGGACGGCATGTCTTCATGAGGAGTGTTTAGTTTCCTCCTCCTAAATTCTTCTTAAATCTTTTTCAAGAGAACATATTTTCACAGATACTTTTTAGAAATGAGATTTCAGGATTAGTAATGAATGTACTTATCAATTATATATAATATTAAAAAAGGAGAAATACATGAAAATCACAGTTCATCCAAAACTTCATTAGAACGATTGATTCAATACTGTCCATTCTTGCCAAGCTGGTTATAAGTTGCAAATATGCAGAGAAATAGACTGAGTACATTTGATTCATTCACTCCTATTCCTAATAGGAAGAAAAATTAAATATATTGAAAAAGCAAAAATGAAATCAAACAAAACTAGAGGCCTACCAAAACTGCATATTTGGACATTCTGGATAATTGGTAAAGGAATGATCTGGTTCTAGAAAAGAAAGGTGACTGTGCCTTTTAGGAGACATTAAAGAAATTTTATTTTATGTTACATAAAAGGATCTCTACCAAACATATAGCAGAATATTAGAAATCTTTCTGAACTACTAAAACCACTTGGGTAGAGCAGGAGGTGTGTCAATTTCTTTCTAGAAATAAAATCAAGGAGAAAGCTATAATAGTAGTTAAAATGTTTATTAGATTTAGAAACATTTTCTTTAGATGTTGTCTAAGGGGTTCTGAAATATTTCTAAAATAAAAGGAACCCTTTCACCTGTACTTAGAATTTAATTCTACTCTAATAACATTATGTTTACTGAAGAAGAAAAAAAAAAAAGTCTGTATATAACCTAAAAACTAAAACATTCTATAATGCATTGCAAGAAAAAAAATTACTAACATCACATGATTGTTGTGCTTCCTCATGAAGCACTATCTGGCATCTGCTTGTGAAAACTGGCAGTATAAGTATTCATGATTCAAGAATGTGTGTCATCTCCACTTAAAAACTGAGAGCCCAATAATGAGCCTTTCCCACTTGTGACAAGAATACACATGAAAAACCTTCAAACAACCCTGTACCCCATAAATATATATAATCAATTATGTCTCAATTCAAAACGTAATTTAAAAAAAAAAAAAACTTCAAACACTCTTCTTGACACAAAACTCTAAAGGTCATTTATCTATCCATACATTCATTTATCAAGCACTTATTGAACACCTGGACATGCTGTGCAAAAGAGTAGGCTAGGCAATGAGGATACAAAGATATACAGTATAATACACAGTCCATGCTCTTATGGAACTCACAGTCTAGAGTTTGTAAGATAAAGCATACATACTGTCTAAAACTATGCTAAAATCTAATCGAAATACTAACTTTTGTAATTAGAAAAATTTTAAATGTGTCTGATGATAAATATGTATATAATGATAAGTGTAATATGAATACACATACATGTACATATATACACGCGCACTTTTTTTTTTTTTAACTCCAATTCTATACAACTTATGTGGTATGATATCATGGAAAGAGCACTGGCTAGGAGTCAAGCTCAGCTGCTGATTAGCTACGTGACCCAGGGCCGGTCAATTAACTTTCATTAGCCTGTTTCCCAATACATAAAATGAAGATAATAATACCTGTTTTACCTATCTCACAAGCTTTTTAAGAAGATAAAATGGCAAGAGTATGAGTGTCTATTAAATTGTGTAACTCTATACAAATGTACAACATTATTATAAATCCAAACCATGAGAACTTCCAAAGCTATTAAAATAGCTAAAATATTTTCATGTGAGTTTTTAAGTAAAACAATCTCAGCTTAATAATAGCGTTGATGATTTAATGAAAATAGAGTTAATGTTGAAGAACTGCCACCTGGCAAAAGTTTCTCAAAGGGTCAGATTCATCCTAATCTCCTGGGAGCTTGTTAAACAGGCTGACTCATAAATGTGAATTTATGATAGAGGGCTAGGTTTAGGAATCCACATATTTATTATGCACCCTGGAGACCCTTACACACAGTAAAATCTAAGAGCCATTGGCCTTTGGTGAAAGACCACCTTATCCTTCTGACCTCATTAACAGCTAAGATCAGAAAAAAATCGTGACTTGATTAGAAAAAAAAATCATGTGGTGTAATTACTGTACTTTCCAGCTCCTATAAAAATATTTTTTAATCGAGAAAGGATAACATGTTTTAGGTATTAATTTCATACCTTAAGTAGTCCTAAAAATAATCTGAGTTGTTACTCTTTTTTCATAACTAAAAAACATATCCAAAGCAGTTGGGAAATATGCAACAGTTATTTGGAGCCATTAAATATAAAAGTTCTCCTTTCCCTTGAGATAACACTATTTAGCATAAATGTCATTTATTACTTGAAATGTAATATCACCATCATGTTTCGTGATATAGGTAGCAACGTAAAAATACATAATCAATAGTTCTGCAGGTATGCTTTCTACAATTTAATAGTAAATGAGACTTCTTACATGTTCCTAAGGTGAATTTTATGTAAATACCGTATCAAGAAAATAATCCAATTTTACAAATTATTTTTCTTGGCAAATTAAGGACAAAATTAGTAATACTTTCATATTATTTCAGCAATATCTACACTGTTATAAATGTTATACATTCCTTACTGAGACAACACAAATTTGGAATGCACAAATTCTTCCTATGGAAAGTAAATTCTAAGGCCTTTTTTTAAATTTAAAAAAATATATAGTGGGTAGCTGTTAAAGTATATAATGGAGAATTTAAAGTTATTTATATGGTAAAATCATAGTTGAGAATTTATTTTTAAAATTTGTAAATATTAAATGCTATTTTTAAGAGAGATTAATTAGAAAAATATACACAATTTATTTTCCAAAAAAGTACAATTACCACAATAACTTAAGAATGTCTATGTAAAAAAGAATTTTGTTTATGTAAAACAAATTTAGAATCTTAATGTAAAATTGTAACCATCTAATAAAACTGCAGCACAGAAAATATCTAAATCATAATAATCAAAGCTCTGTTGAAAACTACATACAGTTCTTTAAAGATTCCTTACATTAACATTTAAGAAATAAAAACCTACACACACTTTTCCTTGCAGCTGCTTTATAAAAGTGTATATAAAGTTCCAAAACAAACTACTAAAAAAAGGCTTACATTATTGTTGCATGTTTCTTACTAACAGACATTTCTCTGTTTGAAACAGAAGGCTGCCTGTTCACTGAACCGACTAAAAACACGGAGTTGGTCATTCTTAACTAGGCCATAAGAAAAAAAATATGCAATAAGAAAAAAAATTATGCAATAATAAATTCACTCAGCAGTGGACAAAACAGTAACAGGACAGCTACAAACCCATCATTACATGTGACTAACATTTTATTTTGTGTACAAGAAAGTCTCCCCTTTAGCTCATGTGTGAAGCATGTCTTTACATATTTCTTTCCTGGCCATCCTTCATGTTCAAGTCCAAGAAAGCTTGGAACACTCAAAACATTTCTGTAAATTCCAACAGAAATTTGAAGTTACAGAACATGACCTGTTAAAAAAGAAAAAAAACAAACTATCACTCCACTCTCTAACCACACCCCTCCCTCAAAACAACAACAAAATAATAATTCCAAGTTTCAACAAATTTTCAAGTAATATATTTGGTACATAAATGAAAATGAAGGCATTTCAAGGTGATTGTACCCCTCATTTAAGGGTAACTGTAACACTATATTATCTTCAGAGGAAAATGGGCAAATCGATGTCTCTATCCACCCAACTCCACAGGAAGTAGAATCAACAGATAAGGAATTCAAAGACTCTGAATTTAAAAAGCAGTGTTGAAACCAGGGAGATGTTAAATGATTCTCTATCCTTTTGGCATCTGCACACGCTTTAATGCCCAATTGATGCTCACCTCCCACTAAAGACACCATGTTGCCCAAAGTGTTCACTCCCTCCTCTGAAGAGACAAAGCCTGTGGTCTAGGTGACCCATTTGGCATTTATCATTTGCTTACTTATGTATCCTTTTAGATGTATATCACTTAACTTGGCAGGTAGACTTCAAGCTTTTCAAGGGAAAGAACTGTTTTCTTCCTTTCTTGGCTTCACCTTGTTAACCCATCTTTTGTTCCTTCTCAAAGATGTTGAGCTTCCTGCCTCCCTTTTCTCTCCTGCCTCCACAATCCCCAATTTAAGTTTATGATTACATACTCGAATGGGTCCTCAGCACTACTACCAAAGACTCATTGATATCCCAAGTTAATTCACTCACCCACTCTCCAAAATAACGAATTCACTGCTTCTCTAATACCCCCAACCTCACTCTCAGCTAATTCCCTTGTTTCTTATTTCAGTGAGAAAGCACAAGCTATCAGTAAAAAACATTACCTTCCCACTCCCAAATCTGCTCATATACTTTGCTTTCAATACTATCAAAATGAATGCACAGTCCCTGCTCCTATCAAAGGTCAATCGCTCCATTTGTTGGCTGCATTTCATCATTTCTCACCTTACTTGAATCAAACTTTGCTCTTGAAAGTATCCGTTCTAGCTCCTGCACTGTCAATTCTTCCCTTCCTACTAGATCATTCTCAGCATATAAACATTTTAAATTGCATTCCTCTCTTTACGCCTCAGATTCCTCATTTTTACAGTGGGGGTAAAAATAGTACCTACTTCATAGTGTTAATGTGAAGAATACTGCAACTATAATTATTAATATAATGTTTTAAAGCTATCCTTTAATCATGTCCCCCTCTAGCTAGCACATTTCTGTACTCCCCTTTATAGCAATCTCAAAACAGTGGCCTATTTTTGCTGTCTCTTATTCCTCAGGCTCTCCTAAACCTCCTTCACTCAGGCATTTGTCTCCACCAAACCCTAAAAACCCACTGTCAGAGACACTAATGACTCTCATGTAACCAAATCCAATAGTCTATTCTCAGTCCTCAATAAATAATAGTCAACACATATCGAACACTTACTATTCTGCCAAAAATATTCATTTAATCTCATAGTAACTCTGTGGGATAGATACTATTATTATCTCATTTTAGATAAGAGGAAACCAAGGCATCAATAATTAAGTAACTTACTCAAGGTCATAAGGCATACTCAATCTCTCAGCAAGTTCTAAAGAAAATCCCAAATTTGGCTCTACACTAACAATCATTTCAATAAATATTCTCCTACTCAATTTTTCACAAGCAACAAGCTGGTGTCCTATGTCCCTACTACACTATTCACAGTGATTCTCAACCTCTCTTAACCCATGCCCCATTCCAAAGAACAAAAATCTCCTTCTATTCGTCTATTATGAATTTTATTTAGCATAACATCAAGACAAATGAATAGAGGAATAAAAAATGTGACCAATAATCAAGAGCTAAAGCAGATAACAGAAACAAATTCACAAATTATCAGTATACTGTCACTAGCTATTGAGAATTTGAAAATAACTATTACAAATATATTAAAGAAAAGAAAAACGTACAAAATGGGTGAAAAGATAATGTCAAGAGAGAATTTGAATCAATAAAAATAGTTAAATGGATATTGTAGAACTGAAAAATACAATATCTAAAATCAAGAACTCATTGAATAGGTTTAATAGCAGCTTGGACAAAGGAGACATGTTTGGTTAACTCAAAAACAGATCAATAGAAAATATCCAATCTAAAGTACAGAAAGATAAAAAGAATGAGAGGAGAATACAGCATAAGGGAAATGTGGGACCTTCACAACATATATCACATGTGTAATTAGAATCCCAGAACAAGAGAATGAGGCAAAAGCAGTAGGATTATTTGAAAAGATAATGGCCAAGAAATTTCCAAAACCAGTGAAAGAAACAAGCTCAAAGATTTAAGAAACTCAATGAACCCTAAGCAAATAAAGTAGAGTTTATGGCAAGATATATTACTAAAGAAACACAAATATTTCATAAGAATGATAGGATTGTGGTAGACAGAATAATGTCCCCCCCCCCAAAAAAAATGGCCATGTCCTAATCCCTGAACCTGTGAATATGTTACTTTACATGGCAAAAGAGACTTTGCAGATGAGACTACTGTTAAGGATCTTGAGATGGAGAGATTATCCTGCATTATCCCTATAGGTCTGATCTCATCATGAGAGTGCTTGTAAAAGAAAAGAGAATGAGAAGATGGAAATACAGATTGAAGAAACTACTCTGCTGGTTTTGAAGGTGGAAGGAGGAGCCATGAGCCAAGGAATGCAAAGATTGCAGCACTAGAGACTAGAAAAGGCAAGGAAAGGGATTCTCCCCTAGAGCCCCTGGAGCACCACGGTTTTAGCTCAGTGAAATCCATTTTGGACTCTGACCTCCAGAACTGTAAGATAATAAATTTGTGTTGTTTCAAGCCACTAAGTTTGTGATAACTTGTTATAGCAGCAGTAGGAAACTAATACAAAAATCAATAAAACAAGAAAATACCACAATCTTGAATTTATCTCTATTCAATAATAAGGCTTCAAATCTAAAAACCAAAAATTGACAGAACAAATGAAGAAATGGATAAATCCATTATTGTAGTTGGAGAATGTTAACTCACTTCTCTTAGAAATAAAGCAAACAGACAAAAAAAAAAATCAGTAGAGATATAGAAGATTAGAGCAATACTATTAACTATCTTGACCTAGTTGACATTTACAGAACACTAAATGCAATCACAGTAGAACATTCTTTTCAAGTGCCCATGTAACCAAAACTGACCATATGCTGGGCCATAAAGCAAGTCTCCACAAACCCAGGGAACTGAAATCATACTAAGTATTTTCCTGACCACAGTGAAATTAATCTAGAAATAAACAACAGAATTTTTTTTTTTTTAAACTTCTACATATTGGAAAGCTAAGCAAATTAGAGCTTCCTCCTTCTACCTCCCCTTCCCCAAATTCTCATAACCTGGAGGTGTGGAGGAAGCTAGGGAGGGAGAGAGAATGCTTCTCCCTGCCCTGAAAATTCATTACCCTCATTCAGACTCATCTTTGCCATTGACACCACTCCCCTCCTTCATAAAGCCTTTTCTTTCACCTTCCTACCAGTTCCTGCCTATCTTCAAGGCCTACCTTAAACCATGAAGCAGTCCCTAATTGCTTTTTGTCCATGATGATCTCAATTTCCCTTCAACATTTAGACCAGATATTGTTTGTAATTCTTTTAGGTCTTAAGCACCTTTTATCCTGTATTATTTAAATATTATTATTAAGTATTCATCCTGTATCATTTAAGTATTATTTAAATATTTCATGTGAGTAAACACTAATTCTTCAATAAGAATGTCAATTATTTAGTGATATAATCTAAACCTTAATCAGCAACATGGGCATCAACTGAGGAGCTTGTTAGAATTTCAGAGTCTCAAGCCCCTACCCTAGATCTACTAAATTAAAATCTGCACTTTAACAGGATTCACAAGTAACTGGAATGCATATTGAAGTTTGAAATGCTATGAATTTACAGTGCTTCTTTTTAATTGTACATAGAACCAATCAATAAATACCATTAAAACTGATCTAAAAATATAACATATATGCTATTACATTTTTAACATCCAGAGAGCACATAATAAATTTAAAGTCAGAAAAAAAATAAGATATTTTTCGGAAGTACAATGATTAATGATATGTCAGTGGATAATTCTAAAATCCAGGCACATAGCAATATAACATGCCCATAAAAATGAGGGTTTATGTTTCTCCTGCCTTTTGTCTAGACATTTTGTACAAGACATGTAAATGTTTGACTCGTCACTAAGAATAATTACCCATGATGAAAAATAAAAACTGGATGATTGTTTAAGCCTACTCTACCATCAAGTACATGAAAAGGACTTGTTAAAAATTAGCTGGCAATATTTCTATTGCAACTAATGCATCTGCCATTATTAGAGCGGTAACCCTTTACAAATACCTAGTTCCAATCTGCCTCAATCCCACCTCAAGCCTTCAAAGATATGATGCTTAATTTTGTTTTAAAATTCTACCCTAAAACTATTTCTAGATTTTAATAAGCTTTATATAGTTTCTCAGTGCTGAAAAACTCTCACACATTTGTAAAATAAGAAAAATTAGTATCTCATTTAAAACAAACAAACATGAATTCAGCCTTCTGTCATTTTAGAGGACCTATATAATGGTTTTGAAATTTGAATTTGAAAGCACCCATTTAGAGTATTCCTTTTTTGTTTTGAGATTGTTGATATTGCAAATCTTTTAGGAATGCCCCTTCTATTTTTCAGGCTAAACATCAATCTTAATTAACTATCTAAGCTTTTCCTCCTTTAAAAAATAAATATGACTCTTGAGAAGGAACCATAAAAATTAACTATAATTTCATTATCTTGATACTGTAGAACCTAAAAATCTTTGTTTCTACTTTCATTATCTTGATACTATAGTACCTAAAAATCTTTGTTTCTAGTTTAGACAAATAAATTAGTAGCTTATATTGCATGTCCAGTTTCTTAACCCCATTTTGTAAACAATTGGTCATTCTTCCTTCCTGCCCTACCAATTCCATGCTATTCCACTTAAACAAAACATCAACACCTAATCCTTTAGTCCCTCTGACCAGGTGAAATACTTAAAGGATGTTCCTTGGGGATAAGTGTGTCCAGACAGATGTCTACTGTCACATCTAACTGCTTTGTTATAAGAGAACAAAATCAATTCTGACATATAATAATTTTAAAGTCCTACAAGGAATCACTAATTCAAATTACTTCAAAACTGAATGTGAACTAAGAACTAAAAAATCATGCACATGTCACAGGATACAAAAATGTATTCAGGCAGCCTCCTTTTTTTTGCAATAATGATAAATAAGACCATCAAATGTGACATATGGAATTAAAGCTCTATTAAAATATAAGTATTTATCTCATAAAATTATTTTCCCATTGAACTATGTAATATTATAGGTCTACAATCCTAACAGATAAGATCAACAAAATGCCACAAAACAAAAATAATAAACCTACTTGTTGAAGCTAATGAAACTTTTGCACCAACAGCCACAAAATGAACATAAATGTACTCTATGTTTTGATTTCACAAAGGGTTCAGATGTACTCTTGTTTAAATAAATCTCCATAAGAAAAAAATAATAATAAGTAAATAAATAAATCTGTATAAGAAACCTAAAAGAAAACTAACATGGTATGTATAACAAATTGACTAAAACTTTAATAAGATACCTATCATTTTATACCATCTGAAAACTTGGCATAGCTTTGGGGGAATGGTTTGGATGGCTCAACCTCCTCTTAAATAAAAAGCATGGAAATTTGACTTGATATTCAAAATCATTCTATGTACTTAAAATATTTCACTCAATGATTTAGACATAATTATTCTTCCTGTTGCTAAGGACAGTAATATAAAGATTATGTTTCACCTAATTGTCCTTTTTACTTGCTTCCCTCACAATTTATTCAATGACAAAAATGCAGCTGTGTAGAAAGCAGACGAAAAATGATCACTTTGAGACCATTAACTATTATTACATGACTGTCTCTGATACGTGATCATCAAAAGATCTAGGTGATATTTAGATGACAACTATGGACTGAAAGTTATTTAAAAAAAAAACAATTGAAATGCTTTTAAACAGCTCTTTAAAAATTCTACACAGGCTTGGTAAACATCTAATCCAGCTAAATGTTAAGACCTAAATACCAAATAGATCCATGGGGTCTTGACAATTAGGGGTCTCAGCAGCACTATACAATAGGAAGAAATCTGTTCATGCAGGCAAGAATAGACAGGCCTTGCAGCAGGCAGAAAACATCAGGAATATGAGGTCAAGCAGCACGCAGAAGTCTAAGCAGATATACAGTCAGCCTCAGGAAGATAACGTGAGCAGGTATCAGAGACTCAATCACAAAAACTTATTTTGATTTATAACAAAAACGTATAGAGTCAACAAATATTTATTGAAAATCTTTTATGAATTAATCAGTGTTCTGTATACTGGGATCTGGTTATTAAAAAAATAAAAAAGATTGCTTACTACATAGAAGGGTATGTGGTAAACATTCTGTGAATACAAGTGTTTTGTTGTTGATGTTAGTTCAAGGGAAAGTTTAATGATGAACTAAGCAGTAAACAAACACAGTAACTAAGGCACAGGAAACAACAAGACAGAGTACAAATTATTGGAATAGTGATACAAGGCAGGGCCAAAAGTTCAGTTCCTGGGATCAAGCTATTGAAGAGCCAATAACAAAGGTTTAATTCATTCAGCAAAAAAGGTTTATGACTATATTAAGTACTAGAGATGAAAAAATAAAAAAGACAAGACAGTGCTGATCTCCTGAGCCACTGGAGCTCAGGATGGCCCTGTGTTTAAGAACAGGCTCTGTCCTAAAGATTGGGCAATGATAAATCTGCAAGTGTTAGGTGGCCTAACTTCAAAGGGTAGAGATATACAGGGGCAAGAAGACAAAAAGAGCAGTAGAGATGTGATGGTTTACGAAGGAATAATTTGATAGCAATGAAATAGAAAATCGGGAAGGATGTAAGACAAGGCAGAAAGGCATAAAAGAAAGAATATGTGATTGGAAGTTAGCAGACCTGGTTCTAGTCCTTGCTCTTTTAATTATTATTCTCTGATGCTCTCAGAATCTATGCTTTGTCATCTTTAAAATAGGAATAACAATAAGGTAATTAGAAGACTCAGATAAGAAAGCATGAGGATTCACTGCAAGGAGCCATATAAATATCAATGTTAATCTGCAAGGAGCCATATAAATAAATATCAGTTATTAGTACCATTAGTTAACAGACTAGAGCAATAATTCAGTCATTAAATAGTAGAGACCAGAACTAGAGTGAAAGCTAGAGGTGGGGGAGGAAGAAAAGAGCAATATATAAGGCATTAGTGAGAAAGAAACAGCAGGATTTGGCAACAACTAGGTGTACATGAAAAAGAGAGAAATTTTTAAAACATAAGTATCAGATACAGTGTTAAGGGAGTGATGAAAAAAATATTACAGTACTAAATTGTGGGGAAAAAAGAACCTTGAAAAATATTAAGTATGAATATAACATATAATAATAACAAAATCATGAAGACAATTCTCTCAAGTGCATAGTTTTGTTCAGTCATGATTATATTTTCTAACATCAAAGATATTGGCAATTGTAGTTTTTAGATTTAACTAAATTTTTCTCTATTTATACTATATTATGAAATAGACAAGGAATGAAAATGTATTAGCTGGCTACTTTATAATCAGTGAGGCTTCTTTGTATTAATTTGCAAAGGTAGTGGACAAGCAAAAGGTATTGCTTCCTTCATCTTGTTGCCTGTTGAGTTCTAGAAAGGCTACAGCCAACAAAACAATCCTAATAACTCTGGATTTCATGGTCAGATCATCTTGGAAGGAAGGTTTACTTGTTAGAATGGTCAAACCATACCTAGGGTCCACATCATTACAGCACTATCATAATCATTCAGGCATTAAATAATTTAAAACCTGAACTAGGGTGGTGGCAAAGGAAATGGAAAAATGTGGAGTAGATATAGAAGACAGTAACAACACATCTATACCATGAATGTGTAATGACAAGCTCTACCACCTCAATTTTACTGGTGGAAATCCAATTTGGTCCCTCTTCTGAGTAATGTCCAATTGTCATTTAAGTAAGCAAAGGGTAGCTATAGACAGATTAGCATACAGAAAACACTGGTTTTGTAAGGTCTAATCTATATCTGGACAGAAATGATTACTAACAGTTTTGAGACCTGCCCAGTTAGTAATTCAGTAAGAATGACCCACATACATGAAGTGACATGTTGAGTGATGAAAAACATAGCACATTTTGTTGTTCAATCTCTTCCAAGAATGCAAATGCCTCTTCTCTTACTTAGATAACTGACATATGAAAACAGTATAGGGCTTCCTTGAGTTTTCTATGAGTTCTTTGTCTGTTGATCCTAATATCTAATTTATGATACCTCATCTGTACACATAAACTTCAGGGTGTCCAGGCAGTATTGGAAAACTACAGAAGCAACAGAAATTATGAACTGAAGCCATTTAATTAATAACGTTCTTCAATGAGTGGTGAATACTCAAGCATCTATAGTAATATCAGTGAGAATTAGCCATTAATGAGTTAAAGAAAGGTCTGGTTTTGCAACAACAGTAAGGTGCTAAATGTCTATGACAAATGATGATGATACATGGTTGTGTTATATGAATATTGCACTATAATAATAATGTACCAAGAAAACCCACAATCCCCAAATATTTAGCATTAATATGACACAATTGGTGCAGCCTCCAGGACATGTTCAACTGTTTTAATTGTACTTTGTTTCAATGGAGAATTAACATTTGTTAATCTACTACTATGTACCAGGAACTGTACTTAGAATCTACATTTCTCATTTTATTTTCTATTTGCTCAGCTACAGTTTCTCAAACCGTGGGATTTTTGTTTCTCTTTAAAGAAGGAAAAGGCACAGTACCTTCCTTGTATGTGAATTTAGTGAAATGGCTGGATTCATACAAGTAAATAGAGTAGTATTTGTTAAGTGAATGTATTAATGATGAAAAATGAATGAATGGGATGAAATGGCATGACATGGAGTAGTATGATATAGTACTGGCTCTATTCTAAAAGCTCCACTTACGTGAGCAATCTGTCAACGAGTTCTAAGAGGGTGTAGTTGTAACATAGAAATGCCTCGGAAACATATTCATAAACTTTAGAGCCAGAGGAATCTTGGAGGATATGCTTTAGCCTAACTCTCTCAATTTAAGTATGAGGCCAAGAGAAAACATGTAGTTTGCCTAAAGTAACTTATCTAGTTACTAGCAGAAGCAGGGCTGAGTCTCAGGTCTTCTAACTCCCATTCCTGTACTATAAACAGTTCCTTTATTGCCACTCCCTTGAGGGCTGATTGGGGCTCCTATGTGAAGGAAACATATTGACCAGCAATGTTTACTATGAAATCACTTGAACTATTAACTCATATCATTAAAATACTAGCAGTTATAACAAGATAAGAAAGGAACTTTTCTTGTTGTCTCATAATCTCAACTAAAAACCTCAAGGAAAGTTGTTTGACACATCCTCACAGGATTTACCAAGAGATGGCCTAACTAGACCTTCAACCATCAGCCCTTATCACTCATCTTCAGGCTATATAAGATAAGGCTAAATAAAGATTCAAGGTGGGGACATTCTGAAGGATTCAAAGGTATAGAAAACACTGTTTTCTCTTCTCCTTTCCAAAGTATAGGGAAATAAAATGTCTCTCTCCTATCAAGCAAGTGGGAGTGACCCAAGGTTTTCTTTACAAAGATTGAGGACCTGAAGGAAGAGGATCCTGGCATCTCACTTTTGCAGAACTCAAGAGTGTCCCATCTCAGAATGTCCATTTCACAGAGGACAGGCCCAGCTCAGAGTGTCCATCCAGACAGGACGGGTGAGAGAGTTCTTAGGAAAATAAGATGTGTGTTCTTCAGAGTCTACAGTCCTTAGAAATATGATATCAGGATTCTCACCTGGAAAAGTCTGAAGACAGGAAGTCAACAATTGCTCATTAACTGTGAGAGTGCAGTTAATGAGCAAGCAAGCTACACTTGCTCTTTGACAAGTCACAGTGATATGTCTTATTGCCCCAGAGTACAAAAATGAGAATGACGCAAAAATAATCATTTCATTGAAATTTTGCCAAGGAACACTGACTACAGGGGCAAATGGACATCCATTGTAAGACCCTATGGGTATTGTAAGGACAGAAGGAGGAAACAAGAGCCAGTGGATTCCCAAGAGTTTAGGCAGGGAGTGAAACTCTCATCAGATGTAATGAGGAGGCTGCCCTCAGGAGGCTCTCCGAAGGACCCAAGGGCATAATGGCCAGCTAGTGAAAGCAAGAGAGAACTGCAAAGAGCACCAAGTAAAGAACTTCAAAGAGCACTAAGTAAAAAGAAATTTGGCTTTTATTCCTTAAATGCATCCTTACCTCCTGTTTAAAGATCCTGAAGCAGCAGAGTGAGCATGAAAAGAGGAATAAAAGAGCTAATTGAGGCAGAATAAGATGAGCAAGGGGAGCCCCTCTTTCCCACTGTAGGTCATTAAGTCTTCAGTTAGGACTAAGCTGAGTGGAAAGAGAAGAAAGCTGAATTCCATGTTTTTGGTTTGGACTGTGCAGTACTCTCATTCCTGAAAATAAGACCATTCTTACAGCTAAAAGTAACCTGAAAATAATGAGATCTACCCAAGACACTGGAAAGAAAAATCAGACAAATGCTGATCGAAGCATAAAGCAAAGTTTCCTAGCCAAAACCTACTAAATTCGGCCCACTCAACCAACCAATTATACAGTCTTCAGAAATCAGATTTGAGAGAACTTAATGATCTAGTGAAATGCTCTTCAAAAAAAGTCAAGTGGAAAAAAAACAGGAAGGAAAACTGTAAATAAAACAGAATTCAGCTTTTGATTTTATTACATAAGATTACATTATAATATAACAGGCAAAAAATACATTTTTTTATATATCTGGGAAGCAAAATTCTTATAAATTTTCTAAAATAAATGATACTTTTATAATCAGAAAAAAATTGCTAAAAATTTTTACAAGTAGTCTTGTGAAAAAATATGAAAATCTTTATATTACAATCAAAGTCAATTTCCATCTTCCTTCTGGTGTCATTAATATTATTCAAAATTTTGCAGCCAAAAGCAGTTGTCTTAATAATATATATGATGAGATCTACAACAATTCTTGAATTTCAGGGCCCAAAAGATAAACTAGTCAATATTATGTTCACCCAAGACTATCAAATAAGACAAGACAACAGAATGGTAAGCCACAGCTACCAAAAGAGAGATAATCAATTACCCTTTCACCTCTTCTCAGTGGTATGACAGACTACCACAAAATTTTCATTAGCCACTTTTTTCCAGGTAGTACATCTCCAGACCCCCAGCAAAACCACCCATGTAAGATCTTCAAGTTGCTCATTGGTCTGAAACTTAGAAAAAGCTCATCAAACTGCTGTCCACCAAAGTCTCCACCAAAAGTCCAAGCTTCCAAGATCATCCTTCAGTCTAAAAATGTTCAAGCAATACGACTCTGTATTTCCTCTAATTTGGCCCCATTATCTCTCTCTCACTTCCTTCCTAAATGCCTACACAGTGGTTAAGCCACTGGCAGGATTCAAATCAAGCCCTGTCACTTCCAACTGTGTGACCATGGAAAGCTACTTAACTTCTCCATTTCTTCATTCATACATTGAAGCTAATAATAGTACCAATATTATAGGATTATTTTAAGAATCATGAGAGTTAATATGAGTTTAGAATTTAGAACAGTTGCTTCTTGCCATAGTAAGTGCTTGATAAATACAAAGGGTACTTCAAAAAGTTCATAGAAAGATTCCTATTATATTTCAATTCTATTTTTCCAAAAGTTCATGGAAAGATTCGTATTATTTTTCAATTCTATTTTTCCATGAACTTTTGAAGTACCCTCACATATAAAAATGAACTATTTTTTATCAGAAAACTCAGCTATACCCTTAACCTAAAACCTCACCCGCCCATCCCTTGAGGACATGGCTTTTACTGAAGCGCTCTCAAGAAAGGCTACTTTTTTCTTCCAGTCATCATACGCATAAAAGTTGAGGCCTGGAGGTGAATTTTCCTCTTGCTCCCTAGTGCAGTTTCCAATCTGTCTTTCCTCCTCCAAAGATCCTCATCTTCTCTGAAGCACGTGTCATCAGACCTTACTATCCCTCAACACCCTTTATTGCTGTGTCTGACACACTGCCTCATCCACTGACCTCACTTACTGTCCACAGTCTCCCCTTCACCCCTAGTAGTCCTATTAGCAATCTTGGCAACTTTAAATCCCCATATATGATACATCCAACACCATAATCTCGCATTCCTTGACCTCCTTAACACCATTCTCATTTTTGTAAACGAATTTTTTAAAATGCAGTCAAAAGAGAATTACTTCATCTTTGTACTCCCAGATCCACCAAATTACATGCATTATCGATTCCACTGTTTCTGCTTCCTCACCTAGAATTCTCTCCTGAACCCACTCAAATCAATCACTTCACTAATATAATTCATATATGAGTCACCATAACTTAACTCTTACCAAAGCCAGCAGTCAATTTTTGTTCGCTTCTTATTCGACTTCTCAGCAACATCTGAATCCAACTTCTAGGACAACATACTCTCGCTGCTTCAACATACTACTGACTGCTCTTCTCTAGTCTGCTTGGCTGGATCTTCCCTTCTTGGCTTCTAAATTTTAGAGTGTCCCAGGATTCTCTTCCCACAAGTCTTCTCTAATTTTCTCTCTTCATGGGTAAATGCACCCAGTCCCATGGTTCCAACCATCTAAAAGCTATTGACTCTCAAAAGTTTGTCTTCAAACTAGACATCTTCCCTATGATCCAAACTCATACATTCAATAGCCGATATGACATCTTTCTTAGGATGTCCAATAACAATCTCAACACAGCCAAAGTAGAATTATTGATCCCACCCTACAAAAAAAAAATCAATTTCCCCTCAAAGCCCCAAACCTAAGAATCTACTTGACTCTTCCCTTTCATCACACTGTTTATCAGCAAGTCCTAACAGTTCTATATTCCCAAATCTCCTTTTCACCACTTAAACTGCTATTTTTTAGTCCAAGCCACCTCCGTCTCTCCCCTGGACCACAACAACAGCTTTCTCACTAGTCTCGCACCTCCATTTTTAATTCTTACAATATAGTACATCTTGTACATAACAACCAGAGTTATCTTTCTAAGATGTAAATCAGATCATGCCACATCTCCTCTTGAAGCACTTTAAAGTCTTCCCACTAAAATTAAGTCCAAAATTTCCACTCTGAGCTTCAAGGCCCTAAATGATCTAGCTTCTGCCTACAACTTTGAACTTATCTATATCCATCCTCTTTTCTATTTGCTATATCTAGCTATACTGCTCTTCTCACCATCCTACTAACATGCTAGCTTATTTCTTAGGACATTTGCACTTGTTTTTCCTTGTAATTCTCTTCTTTCAGATCTTCTCATGGCTTACTTCTCAATAATCAGGTCTCAACCCAAATGTCTCCTCCCAACAAAGGCCAATTACTACTATCAAGCATAGTGTTTTATCCTCTCCATAGTACAAATCTGAAAATTTTTTTCATGTTTATTTTCTCTATCATCACCCAATGTTAGCTCCTTGAGGATGGAAACTCTTGTCTTGCTCACATTTCAACACCCAGAACACTCCTGGCACATCAATGGCAGTCAAATGTTTTTTGACAGACTGACTAAAGTCTTCATAAGAATTAATAACAATAGAGTCTTCAGGTCAAGATGGCAGAATAGATGGTTCCCAGTGTCACTCTCTCCCACAAATCAACCAATTACAACTATAAAAATGTAATGACAACCAAGCTGAGGCTGCTAGAGCTCCAGAGAAGAGGAGGAGAGACCTACAGAGTGCATGAAGGTGGGAGAAGCCATGGTGAGAGAAAGAAAAAACCGCTCTGACCATTTTAGTACCCGGCCACATCCAGGCTGGAGATGCTGAGCGCACGGAGCAGGAGCCAGCAAAAGCCGCAGCTGTGCCTTTTTGATGAAGTTGCTAGGAGGCGGCAGGCGGGGAGAGGGCCATGGTGGCCCCCAGGCCAGCAAGACCACTAATAGGGTTCCCGTGGACCCACATAGGACTGAGGAGCCACAACAAATGAGAAAAAGGAGCCACTCAGAGGCTGGTGAGTCATCGCAAGGGACCAGCGCAAGGCCCATCCCATGGGAACTGTTTGCAGCATGGGCAGTGGGGGAGACGTGCCTACCTGGAGAACACTGGGGCACAGCAATGACAGTTGATCTGCACTGCAGTCAGTGAAGGACCACTCAGAGGAGACTGGTCAGGAATAGAGAATTGCATGGGCTGCAGTTTGATGAAAAGACTCAGGCCCAGACCAGAGTTTCTAAACAACCCAGGTACACCGGATCTCTTGAGAGCCAGAGTACCTTTAAAGTCAACCATTAAAACCTGAGCTGCACAAAAAGCCTTCCCCAGGGAATCAGCAGCAAAGCAGCAATTTAGCTCAACCACAGAGCTCAAGTACTGGTCCCCACAGGAAGTTCCCCCATTTTAGAAGTAAGCAAAGGACAGCAAACTAGTTCCAGCATGGATTTTAAATGATGGGAACAGCAAATAATCCAACACAGAACTGAAAGAAAAAACAAAGAACCTGCATCCAGAGACAAAGTTTCATGTTAACTAGTAAAGGTCTCATTTCACCAAAGAATACCTATAACACCTAGAAGGACCAGAAGACCACTGGGCTACCAAGCCAGAAAGCCTCAGCAATGCCCCCTGACACCCACGACCAATCCCAAGGGTGGGAGACGAAGGCCTCAGCCACGCCCCCCTGACACATGCAGCCAGCCCAGCAGCGACCATTGAGCTGCCATAGGAAGCACCCTCAGCTCCCCAGCTGGGGCAGTGGGTGGCCTCAGGTCTTGGCCACAAACCCCCCGACATAAACAGCCAGCCCAGTGATGACCATTAAGTCACTGCAGGATGCACCCTGGGCTCTCATGAACTGGGACAGTGGAGGACTGAGGGCCTCAGCCACACCCCACCAACATGTGCAGCCAGCCCAGCGATGACCACCAAGCCACCACAGGAAGCACCCCAGGTTCTCCTGAGCTGGGCAGTGGGGTGGCCCTTGAAACCTGCAGCCAGCCCAGCAGCAACCACCAAGCTGCCACAGGAAGTGCCTCAGGGCTCTTGAGCCAGGGCGGTGGGGGGCCGAGAGCCTCAGTCACACCCCCCAGACACCTGCAGCCAGCCCATCAAGCCACGGCAGGAAGCACCCTGGGCCTCCCAAGCCAGGGTGGTGGTGGGGTCTTGAGTCTCCGCCACACCCCCCCAACATGTGCAACCAGCCCAGCAATGACCAGCAAGCCACAGCAAGAAGGGCCCTGGATTCCCAAGCTGGGATGGAGGGGGGCGAGGGCTTTTGCCACACCCCCTGACATCTGCACCCAGTCCAGCAATGACCAAGCCACCACTGGAAACCCCTTGATCTCCCCTATGGGAATGAGGGGGGTGCCACAGGCCTCAATCCTGCCCCTCCCCCTTCTTCCTTCTTCCATTCATTTCCTTCCCCTTTCCCCTCTCCCTCTCCCTCCCAACTGCTCTGCAACAACATCCTAGAATGTAAAAAATAATATTAATAAAATTACATTTTCTTTAAAAAAAGAATTAATAATAATAATAGTCTTCATAAGGATAACTAGAAGTATACTATATTTTTCTCCTCTGATGTTGAAGGCCAAAGCTGACATGCCTGCTGATATATTAAGCACTTGACAAAGAGGGACAAAGAAAAAATGAAAGAGCCCATGCTTGTTCTTGAGTAAGTCACAATCCATTTGAGGAAAAAAAACACACAAAAAATCCAAGACACTAAGGACAGCTTTTTATAAAGCAATCTATAAATAAGCCTACTATCATATCATAAAAATTATACTTACATAGGTTGAGGGGCTGTAGTGTTGAGAATATGGTAGAATTAGTCAAGAAAGATACCCTGAGGAGGGAATAATTCTATGAGGTATATATTATCAATATCTTTTTAAGGATGAGGAAAGTGAGGCTCAGGCAGATTAAATAATTCACCCAAAGTTAACAACTAGGAAAGGAGTCGGGTTCAAACAAGTCTCCTAATGCCAAAGCCCACTTTCCTCTTACAAAATCATGTTTCTGCCACTTCCTATAACATGAGTTGGCTACTCTGAAAGGTACATCTAACAGAAGTTACTAAAAAATGAATACTAAAAAAAATGGAGCTATCAAGGACATCTAGAAGTCTGTAGATGAGAAGTCTACCAAAATTCCACCAGTATTAAATGTTCAATATGCCTTGGGTCTTTGGGTCTTTGAACAATAAAACAGATCATCAGTCTGCTGAGAAAAACCATAACCTGGTACCCACAGGACACTGGGATTGATGAAATAGATATATAAAGAAAAGATATACAGATAGCAAAGGAATTTTAAATTGTATTCAAAATATTATCAGAAATGGAATATTTTAGAAAATTTCCACAGAGGTCCTGTCTCACTCAGATCCAAGCTGGCCACTCTGAAAAAATATTATTAACTAATTGTGTGGGAAAAGGATACATGGATATGTTGTGAGTATGCACATGTGGGCACATATGTACAAGGGTACTTCAAAAAGTTTATGGAAAGATTCATATTATCTTTTAACTCTATTTTTCCACGAATTTTTTGAAGTACCCTCATATGTATGCAGTCATGTCCTTGAATGTGCGGATGAGCAGTTGTCAATAAATCTTTGCAATTAATATACCAGATGAAAATAGGATGAAACTCATGGAGAGGGATCTTAAAAAATGAAATGAGCAAGGAACTTAGGAAGGCATTAGAAAAAGTACAGAGAAGAGAAAGCAAATAAACCAATGGGGCTATTTTAAAGATTAGGAGACTGCATAGATTAGATGCATGGCATTTAAATTATGAAGAAGCATTTACATTACTATATTGGAAAATAAGGAGTCATTTTTCTGTCTTAGAAAGTGTCTAATGTGATTAAAATGCTTTAAATGCGAGTAGTCTGTAGCAGCAGACTACTCCAATAGCTTGCACATAATGTGTTCATACTTCATTTTTGGCATGTTTCATGGGAGAACCATCAGATCTTGTATGGACATGCAAGACTCTCCTAATTGGACTGAGCTTTTCAAGTGCACAATTCATATCTGACTCATCTTGCACTTCCCTAGTAATGTGTGTTGAATGCACCTCATCTTAGTGGGGCTCAATAACTAATGAATTGAGTTGAACTAAATTGAAATACATTGAACTGATCAGAGCTGAATTAAATTGGAATGGTCAGGGATGGGAGCTAATTATTATCCTTACAAATTCATTTATTTAAGTATCAGAATATACTTACTTAAGTAACTTCTGCTGTGCTTACAATGAGCTTGGAGCAATAGCTTTTTACATTTTTACTAGCTATGCTTTACAAAGAGCCTGTTATGTACTCAAAAGAAGTATTATCCACTTTACACATAGAAGGACCTGAGTCATAGAAAGGTATAATGTTATGTTTTCCACAGGGTTACTTTTACATCACTGCCACCTCAAAGTGAATCAGTGGAGCAGAAGGGATTAGAACTCAGAGTCCAATAGCATTACTTTCATCACCAAAGTTCATTTTAAAAGATTCAATTGTAAAAGGTAAATAATGTACAAATAAACACATTTAACAATCCAAAAAGAGCACAAAGATGACTGCTTTTGGAAACAGAAACTCCTATTATTCCATCTCTTTTTTCCCCAGGTAAATAGAGAACATGGTTCTCACCAGAATATATAGGAAACAACTCAAATATGTTAATGTCTGTTCTGCAGAATGAGGGCAGAGAATTTAACTAATGATTTTGAAGGATATTCATCTTTAGTTATATTATTTCTACTATTGTGTTCATTATTTTAATAGCTTATATTCAGATGATTGTTCTGCTTGTCAAAAACAGCAAATACAGGTCTCTTAGTCACCTTCAACAGTCCACTTACTTTTTACCATGTATATTTTAGGTTCATCTGTCATCACAGTGTTTCATCTCACAGTAAACCAATTTTTGAAGGACACAGAGGTATTTGTTCAATCCAGTTTTCCTAAACAGGTTTGTCTCGAAAATTGAAGTTTGTTTTCAGGATCATTTAAGTTTCAGACTTCATTTTGGTTATACCTTATCACTTAGAAATTTGTTTTTCAATGCAAACAAAACTAGTCATCTAGTCAAAAGTTTCAACAGCTAATATTGTATAAACAATGAAGATCGAATTATTGAGTAAGGTCCTAAGTATTGAGTCACAAATACATGTTTATTGATTTTTTTTTTCATTTAACCATGGTAATTAAAATCAAAAGTACGTAAAATGACTTGTCTCATAAGTACAAAGAGGAATTGCAAAATTAATCAAATTTCTTTTAAGTTAGCAAAGAAACTCTGTCGCCTCAGTCAATCTTTAAAAATTACTTCAAATTAGGCATGCCACATGGAAATAATGAGATGTTCTCTTATAGTTTATACATAAAGTATGTTTGTGTATGTGTGTGTCTGTCTGATCACTTGTGGGGTCTCAGTAAAAAGCTTGTCAGTATAAGTAGACGTGTGTTCAGGTTAATGATATACTAAGCAATAAATTTAAAAGGTTTAAGGATTAACACACCAGTCAGCTCACCTTGAGAGGTAAGCAGGTTAGAAATCAATAAGTATCTCCATGTCCTTAAAGATAAACAGGAAAAGAATGTAATCCCATTAGTATACATACCAACAGAGAACAAAGATTAAGAAAACATTTTATTCAAAATGGTCCAGAGAGTAGAATCATCTCAATCTTGACTTTCACAACTCAACATATTCAGTAAAGACCAACCAGGACATCCATTCTATCACATAAATACAGTGCTGATAACTTCAGCAGGTGATATCGATGTCATGTATTACCCAATACAAATGCACTATTATCATCCCTTTTCTTCATCACTAGAGATAGCATAATAACTTGTAAAAAGGGGGCCCAAGTGAAGACTTGAATGAATCTCTGTTAAAGAAAGATATTTGCAAGTTAATCCCAATTAACATTTATTGAGGATTACTGTGTGCCAGGCATTATTCTGAGTGTGTTACAAATACGTCAATTCTCATAACAATCCTATGATGTTCGAACTTTTATTATCTTCACTATGTACATGAAGAGACCTCGATGAAAGTGAGCTCACCAAATAAATTATCCCTACCTTGAGGTCATTAGATAAAAAATACGGTCAGTGACTAGACATTACCTAAAAGAGAAAAAATAGAGAATTAGAGCTAGAAATAGAAACATGGAGAGTCAGAGGGAAAAAAAGAGATAGAGGAGGAGGAAGAAGAAAAGGGGGGAAAGAATCTAACATCTCTAAATGCAAGGCATTTACAACATTCTTATAAAAACTTAACAACCCTATAAGATAGGTATTAACTCCATATTATATATGAGAAAACTAAGGCTCATAAAGGTTAAGCGACTGTCTTGAAATTTTGAACTCAAATCTTTGTGACTCAAATGCTCTTTTCAATAGCGATACTGCAAAAGAAAAGAAAATTAAAGAAGAGGTGGGTATGAGGAAAAGAGAAAAAAATAATAGCAATCATGAAACTAGAAAAGAGAGACAGGAGATCAACTAGCTCTTAGCAGCTTCTTGGTAGACATTGCAATGTTACAGCATTGATGCTTTTACTCTAGCTGCCAGGAGCATAGAATTAAAAAGCCAGGATGGTTACTTGATTTCAAGAATATCCCTTTAATCCCTTCGCACATTTGTCTTATTCCCCATCCTATCCCATTGTCAGTGATGCTGCTATGAGAAAAGCAATGACTGACTCACCTAGACATGCCTGTCCCATACTGAGCAATTGCAGAATGTGTACTATTGGCCTGGCCTAGCCCTGCACACAGTCTGTGGACTGCTTCATCAAAAGTAAAATGTCAAGCTGTCACTGTGTGTTTTAGTCCACTTTGTGTTGCTATAACAGAACTACCTGAGACTGGGTAATTTATAAAGAAAAGAGGTTTATTTGGCTTACGATTCTGGAACAGCTGCATCTGGCATGGGCCTCAGGCTGCTTCTACTCATGGTGGAAAGTGGCAGGCTGCCGGTGGGTATGAGCAGATCACATGGCCAGAGGAAGCAAGAGAGAGACAGAGAGGAGGTGCCAGGGTCCTATGAACAACAAGCTCTCGCTGGAACTAATAGAATGAGAACTCACTCATTACTCCCCCCTCCCCCAGGGAGAGAATTAATCCATTCACGAGGGATCCACCCCCATGACTCAATCAGTTTCCAACACTGCCACATTGGTGATCAAATATCCACATGAGTTTTGGAGGGGACAACACAGTCAAACTCCATCACTGTACATATATTGTATGGACACAGCAGAAGTCAACAGGACCATTTTCATATTGATACAAAGGTAGGCACAGTTCAGGAGTGACCAAAATTTTACATTTCAAAATGACAATCAAGAGAGCCATAGCTGAGGAATTAAAACATCAAAGTTTCTTGACAAACCCATATATCTTTTTTCTTACAACTTTAGACTTTTCTCATCAACTGATATTAAGAAATAAATATCAATTTACCCTTGTTTATAAACATTAATATATTTTATACCATATTGGCCATTCAACTCCTTGGTGGATTTTATGTTTTGGTATTTGTGTGTGAGTGTGTGTGCGTGTTTCATGTCAATCCCATACCAAAATCACAGCTTCTTGATCTTAGGTGATTTTAGTCTCAAAACTTACTGGGGCGTCCAGGCTGACACAGGATAAAGGAGAAAACTGGACAACAAGCCTGGCCAGAGGCCTGGATGACATGGAAGTGAAGTGAGGTCCAGAGGTGACCTAGGCTAGATCAGTGCCAATGCACATATACAAGAAGAATCAATCCGGTGGCAGCTTCCAATTCTGAGTGGACCACATGAGTTAAGGAAACCCCAGTTGGAAAAAAAGAAGACAAGTTTCCCTCTCCACATTAAGGAGGAGTTCAATAATCTCACTTAATCAAGTGTGCTTGGATTCAAGCTATAGGAAAGGGATATGAATCAAGAAACCAGACAGAAGCCAAGTTTGGGCAAATAAAATAGGAGGTTAAAGGGAAGGCTATGACCCTAAAACAACAGGCATAATCAATAATAAGTTTAGTGCAGAAAAGCAAATTTCAGACTAATGGGCTGGTGGGGCAAATATCAGTGCTCTGATTTACTTGTGGCTTTATTTAGGACTGACCCAGAAATTCAGAGAGACTGAGTCTCTCCATTTCAGGCATCAAGGACTCCATCTAAAAGAGGTTAAGGAAGACAGGGACACAATGTAATACATTTTAGAAGACTCTGACTTAGGCATTGGTTCTCAATACTGCTGTACATGAAGTCACTTAGGTCATTTTTTTTTTTTTAATGCTAACACCCAGTCTTGCTCAAAATCAGTTAACTCAAATTCTGCCCCCCACCCCCACCCTGTGGAAAGGGCAAGGGGGATACCCAAGACACTGTTATTTTTTAAAACTCTACCCTTGTGATCTCCTTACCAGGAGTAGACAATTATGGAATCTAAAAAAAATGGGTACCTTAACAAGTTTTCACTTCTGTTATAGAAAAAATGACAATAACAAAAATGACAGTAGCAACTACCATTTGTAAAACATTTACTAAGTGCCAATAGTACATATATACATTATCTCATTTAATTCTCACAACAAATATTTGACATAGGTATTATTTTCACTTATTCAGCCCATGTAGACTTTGAATATAGTAATATTCATTGAGCTCCTATAGACATGGAATATAATAATATTTTCATTCATAATGACCTAACGAAAAAGATGAAAAATCTGGAACATGGCTGCAGATTTTTTTTACCAGTGTTAACAAAAGATTTGTACTTATGCATCCTCACTTATATCCAGTCCCTGCTTCTGAACAGCAGCATTTGTTCAAATTGTAAAGGTTACACTAAAAAGAACAAAGCTGACGGGTCCATCCAAGGATCAGACTCATGATGTTTTTCTTACTAGCATCACACTGAAATCAACTGGACTTACAGGTCACAATTACCCACAGGACCCAATAACACATCATCTCCTTATAGAATGAGGTAGGATCCTAACATTGAAAGATATAAAATGAGACCACAAAACTGATGTCAAAACATGCTCAAAGTTAAAAGTACAAAATCATCGAAAGTCCTTGAGTTACTCTATGTTGAGAGCTGCTGTCACAGAACACACACACAAGATAAATGAAAAATTATGACAAGTTATATCATGTTAATACAAAATGAAGAGCCAAAGCCAAATGAAAAAACCCTATACTCAAAGACAAGAACTGAATCTGCTACAAAGGTAACAGAAGGTCCAATTATGCTACTGTAACAAAAAAGATAAGAATATATCTATTTATGTGATATCCAAGGACAGATGGAATTTGTTGCCAATAACAAGGGCAAGGTGACAAACTAAAACTCAAAAGCATCATATTGTATTCCCTAAATTAACACCTGAAAATGTCACAAATGTCACATTTGTATTAAGGAACCATAAATGGCAGGCCAAATACCCAGGAATGAAATCTGTAATCTCATGTTTAATCAGCAGTTGACAACCTCATTTTACAGTAGGACAGATACAAAATAAGTGACCAACAGGCTACTCAAACAAAAGTGTTTTGTGTTGAACTGAGGTGAAAACAAAATAAAATGCCTTAGAAATGCACTGATTCTCAAGAAACATGGAATGGTTATGGACCTGTTTTTGTCTACCATCAGTGGCTTAGAATAGTGGTATGGGCAAATGTCTATATTATCCCAATACATTATATCTTGATATTGATATAGGTGAAAAGTTAAAATTAAATATCAATATATCTTTTTCTTTTCCTTTTTCTTTTTTCCCCTTTTTGTGACCGGTAAGGGGATCGCAACCCTTCGCTTGGTGTGGTCCGCACTGTGCTCAGCCAGTGAGCACACCGGCCATCCCTATATAGGATCCGAACCCGTGGCGGGAGCACCGCCGCACTCCCAGCGCCGCACTCTCCCAAGTGAGCCACAGGGTCGGCCCTCAATATATCCTTTTCTGAAAAGCATCCTCAGTACCATAACACTTATACATTCTGCGTGAGCAGCAATTCCACCCACCCTTCAATTCCAGGAAATAGCCATTTGCAGAGTCAGAGCTCATCAGTGGAAATGAAATCACTACCAAGAATTACAGGAGAAGCACAACTCTGAAAAATAAAATCAATGTCCTTATTAAATAATAAAGACTTGCCAATTAAATTACTGCTTGATATACTGAATTTAATATGGGGATACTTTTAAAAGTTCATGGAAAAATAGAATTGAAAGATAATATGAATGTTTCCATGAACTTTTTGAAGTACTCTTGTACATATTTTACTGAATTATTTAAATAAAGCAGTGACGTATAATATTTAGCATGCTACTCAAAATGTCCTTCCTTAATATTAAAGACATGGAAAAATCCTTATGCTATAACTATATGCTGATTACAATATTTTTTTTAAAAATGTAGGTACACATAAAAACAGACTGAAGTATACCAAAATGCCAACAGTAATTATATTAGGGTGGTGAACTATGATTAATTTTCTCATCTTTCCCCTGATCCTTTTTCCAATGTGATTACATTATTTCAGGTAATTTTTTAAAATTAAATAAAAATAACTTCCTTATGAAATTAAAAGCTGATTTGATTTTGACATAATCAGACTAGCCTTGCAAGATCTATTTCCTGCATCTAAGTATCATTCTTCTTTTAAAATGCCTTCAGCTAAGTCTCCACATAGTTCTATCAATGAGTATTACAAGTACATTGCCCCAACAGCTCCATATCCAAGAAAAAAATTTATTAAAAAAGTAAATTTATTGTAAAAGTTATGTATCATTATTACTTCTTTTACTCAGTTTACCCCTTACAGTGCTTTTTAATCCATAGCCTAGTTTAGTGGCTTGTTGCCAAGGTTGATGAGAGGAAACAAAAAAGTATTAGCAATAGTTTCAAAAATCTGCTGCATGCCAATTCAGAAGGAAAATTCAAAATTTTATTATCCAATTTAGCCACCATCCTCTTACATTAGGTTAAGCAACTAGTGGAAAGTAGAACTCAAAACTATTGTTAATTTCACAAAGTATATGGTAGTAAGTTTACAAAACACTAAAAACCAATTCAGTCTCAGCCAACTGAAACAAAGAATTAAAATGGTGGATTCTACTAAACTATAAAAAGAGAAATTTGGCAGGGTAGAGCAGGATGGCATGTGATTTACATATTGAAATCAACACGAAAACTGGGAGATTAGGAAGGGTCAGGTTTTGGGAAGTATTTATATACATAGTTATATCATCCATAGTGGTAGAAGTAATAGATGCTCAAAAAGCAAAAGAACAGATATAAACACCTTCAAGCACTTTGTAAATTCAAGTTATGGGTTACACATCAAAGAACGACTAACCTAATTGCTAGAATTTGAAATATAACCAACATGCCTATGATTGGTCATATCAAATTTGTGTCTAATAATATTACTACCTACATTTGCGTAAAAACCATTTTCTAAGTGCTTTTCATATGGTTGTCTCTTGATCCTCTCCTAAAATCACTGAGGTAGGCGGAGAAATACCAGCCAAGATCAAGTTTATCACGGGTAAAAATGTCCAGACCAAAACAATTTTCTAATCATCCTACGTTCATTCTATCACCTTGATTCAATCACTTTAATGCCTCCATCTTATGAGATTCCGATACAAAGTGTATATTCAATAATTCTGTAATAAATGAATTTTGATCCAAAAAAAAAGTAAACAAAATAAGAAAGAAACAACTGAGGTTAGAGATGTCCTATGCCTCATTAGTACACCATGTGATCAACATATCACATCATAATAATTATCTACAGCTTGACTCTCTACAAGGTCTCTTGTTCCTGCTTGCTGAAGTAAGTCTTTATTTAGAACTCCTGACTGACTTTGTAGCTGGGTCAAAGAATATGAATGTCTACTCTGAAAAAATATAATTCCTTCATCATATTCAGAGATCTATAATATGGTCAAGCCTAAGTGACAGACACAGCTCTCCAAAGACGAGAATAATGTCAAACCAAATTTCACAAACTAAAATCTCACTACACACTAAGAGATCTGAAGAGTGAGGAATAAACCTTGAGCTGTCCTTGATTTCTTAGCCCATGATCCCCACCTCTCCACAACCTAGTTAGAACACTTTTCTTTGCTCTTTCCTTTTACTGAAGAAGCAGTCAACCAAGTAAATCCCAGTCACCTAAGATTAAATTCTGAATGACCTTCATTGCAGTGTGGATATTTAGATATCTATATATCTAAATATCCTGTAACCCCAACATCCTTCAAATGTTCTATTGTAATAATGCTGTCAATATGTTAGTACCCTTGTATTTAAAAAGGCATTAAATATTCTTTGCCTTTTGGGAATATTTCATGCCAGATAGTGAAAGCCTATCATATATATGTCTCTCCCATTGGAGTTTCAGAGGGATAGAAAGAACAATATAAGGAAGGTCTATGGTCCCCAAAAGTGGAGATTTCTCTGCACGGGAGAAGTCTAGAAAAGCTATGCGAAATAGTGGAATTTAGGATACTTTTTGGATGACAAACCTCCATTACAATCAAAACGTGTTGTACTCTTTATTTCCTTCAGAAATGAGGATAGGAAGGGCTGAGACAATATTTAAAAGCTTCAGAACCACCTACCTAGTGAAGTAATATTCAAAAGGAGGGGTCTTTCTAGACCACTCATATTTCTACCTCCATCTTCCATTTCAGATCCCAATAAATAGGCCTCTCACCCTACCCCACCCTCCAGCCAACCTTCTCTGTAGTGAGGCTGTTATTACCTGAATGTGCAGTAATCCTTAAATCTGTTTGAGTAAAAAGAAAAGCGTAAAGAACCAAAGTTGGAGGTGTGGGAGAAGCCACAGGTCCCAGGTCTAGAATTCACTAAAAACCCTTATACTTACATGTTTTAAATCATTTCCATATTAGATTATGTACAAATTGTATTTCTGTGGTTGTTGTTAAAGCATTAATGTAAAGCATATAAATGTTGAAAACCATCTACATTATTTTTATAACCCAGTTCTGGCATTTTCTTATATTTTAACATATTAGAACACTCAAATTTTGCACCTTGGTTTCTACCTCTGGGATCCTTATCTCATTACCTCTGAGAGGTCCTTGTTAGAATCACTGGTCTAATTCCTAGAATTGAGGCACTCATGAAGCCAAAACAATGGGCAGTGTGGTCAGGGGAACTCATCTAAACGTCAAATTAAACTTTTACAACAAGTGCTTAACGGATTAAAACTGTAGTTTTTTAAAAGTATATAAAGGAATTCTATTTCTGGGATGTCTGCTAGCAAAACCTGAATCCTAGAAAATCCATAGCACTAATCAACAGAATACTAGTTGTATGACCCCAAGCAATTCCTTAAGCTTCACTGGGCCTCCATTTCATCACTATTTCAAAGAAAGGGCCCTGGCAAGCTAGTCCTTTCAAAGTCCCCTTCAGCTTTAAAATCTATTTCATCAATAATTATTGGGTTACTAAAAATTATGCTTACTATATAAATTTTTAATAATTTAAAAAAACAAAGGTCAAAAGAACCTCAAATATAATTCTTAAACATTCAGAAAGATCTCATAATAATTGTGGGGTGTAATGAAAATTGTCCCTTTGGCTTGGCTGTCATTTGCTTCAAATAAAGCCTGAGCCACAGGAAAACTATTTTAACACTCTGAGAAGATTAAATAGTTAATCCACTGGGAAACCAAGTTGAAAGACAGAATTCACAAACCCCCTTTCCAGAGAGAAGCACTGACAGTAACAAACACATTTTTTTTACTTTGAATAAAATTATTCTAATGACATACACTGTAAAAATACTGTTTATTACCTGGCATGTATTTTTATTGATATGTTTTCCTTCCTAATCTGAAACTCAGAATATGTCAGGTCATGCCTGATTTTTACAGAAAACAACCATTTATAAGTCAGAGTCTCACAGGTGAGTTGTAACATGACTTGGGGGAAAATATCCATACTAATAAATATTCCAAGTCAACTTCTTTGAGGAGAAATTGATGCAAATTGGAAGATTGAGCAGATTTTGGTATTAACTGCCAAGATAATTTCTGCTTTCATGGCTTCACTAAACTGGAATTTCTAGTGCATCATTCACTACTCCATAATTATGCATCAAAATGTCAACCAATTAGCAGGTAAGATGGCAAGAATTCAAGGGGGAGTAATAATTAGACATGAAATCTGAACTTCCATACAGTTCCAAATAACAAACATGTCAACCACACTTTAAAAACTGAATAAACCATTCCTGAAAAAAAAATGTATCAACTCAAATTTTGTAAATAAAATAATTTATTTGACTTTCAGCTCAGATCATCTGCTAGCTCTTTAGTTTCCTCTTTCATTTACATTACTTCCTGATCCAAATACAAAGACATACCAGTAAGGCATGTATGTTAGTTCAAGCAGGACATGTTATAAATAATACTGTCCTAACACATAGGCTTTGGAGTTCAGTTTTCCTATGAGATATGTTTGGAAGCAGGGAACACTTTTTTTAAAAAAATCTTTGTTCTTGAGGAATGTATGAACTAAAACATGCTATTAAAAAAATAAAAGAGAAGGGCCAGACCGTGGCTCACTTGGGAGAGTGTGGTGCTGATAACACCAAGGCCATGGGTTTAGATCCCTATATAGGGATGGTCAGTTAGCTCACTTCGGAGAGCATGGTGCTGACAACACCAAGTCAAGGGTTAAGATCCCCTTACTGGTCATTTTTTTAAAAAATTAAAATAAAAAAAAATAAAAGAGAAATAACTCAACTGCAGCAATTGTCTTTCATCTCTAGCTATGCCATTGATTCTATTTTGTGTTAGTTCCAACATATTTTGTGTATTTAAAGAGCATCATAGTGCTAGGTCTAAGCTCCATGAAAGCAGGGATCATGTGTGTCATGTGTGTTGTGGTAGGAAAGTGTCTAGCATATAGTAGGCACTTAAAAATATTTGTTGCATGAAGGAAGGAATAAACAAATGACCAAACACCAGATAACCATCTATTTCCACAAAATAAATGTTTCCCAGATGTCCTGCTTATGTACCCCTACATTTTCTAAACATTAAATTGTTTCAAATAATTTACCTCACATGTATATTTAGTGTTTCAGCTTGAAAGATCATTATTACATTAAAATTAGTAAGTGAAATGCTTTGAAACATTTGGAAATGTTTAAGAACACACAAATAGATACCAGAAACCTGAGTCTGAGTTCCAATTCCCATACTTTGTGGCTGAGAAACCTCGAACAGGTTGCTTAGTGTCTTTGAGATTCATTTCTTCCTCTGTAAAGTAGGGCTAATAAATACCTGTACAGGCTACCTCATAGGATTTTAATGTAGATTAAATAAAATACTGCTCATTTCTATTATAACCAGAATGAGACAAAGAGATCATAGCAGCCTAAGCATTTCCTCTTCAGTAACAACAGTACCCAAAGTAGATATATTATTGGAAAAGTCAACTACGAAATGTTAAAATAGTTCTTTCCTGTCAATATAGAGGCATCATTAGTGCCAATAGTTTGACCCACCACCACAACAAAAATCATATTTAACACACTGCATATGCAAGAGGTCACAGCACAAATCAGTGCTAGTAACAGACCTAAAACACAGCTTCTGACTGTCTAACCAGCCTTTAAGCCTGCTGAGCAATCCACAAACAAGTACTTTAGCAAGGTGACAAGACAGCAAACTGAAACATAAATTAGACCACATTACACACTAATCCAAACTCACCATCAAGGATATGTACAGTTCTTGCCAAAGCCAAGCAAAGAAATTGTAGTTACCACATACAGACAGTGACACGAAAACAATGGTTCTTTCTGTATCTCCATTCTCATCAAGCTCTTGACATATTTTGCAAGCTAAAATTCTTGAAAAGGAAAAACTTTCAAATTTGTTGTATCAGCATTCAGAAATAGGGAAGAGAAAAGGACACATCGTGTCATAATGTCTTAGATTGAGAATTCAAAATGTTCAATCGATTTTATCATTCTGAGTTAAATGAATAGTTCAATTCAGTATATTCGGAAAATAAGGACAAAATATACACTATACTTTATTGTTCACTTTTGTTGATGAAATCTATCTAAGCCATCCATTCAACTTACCACATTTTCTAGAAAATCAGCTAACCATATTTGAGTCCATAATCAATACCTTTCTACCCCTATGTACCTTGAGGGAAAATATGCTGCTATTAAATTGCAACTTATATGTATATGTATGTGTGTGGGCATGTGTGCATGCATGTGTTTGTGTTTCTATCCACTCTAAAAACAGTCACTCAATCCTCCACATTTTTTAAATTATAGAGCAACACTATCCACTAGACATATAATGTGAATGAACGATATATGTACTTTTAAATTTTCTAGTAGACACATTTTTAAAAAGGAAAAATAAATAAATGAAATTAATTTTAATATTTAATTTAACTCAGTGTAATCAAAATATTATCATTTTAACAGATAATCAATACAAAGAATATTGAGATATTTACATTCATTTTTTCAGACTAAGTCTTTGAAATCCAGTGTATATGTTATACTTATAGAACATGTCAATTTGAATGCTAAATTTTCATTAGAAATACTTTATCAGTACTATATTTAGATTTCATAAACTTTACAGTTAAAAAAGTAGATTTACATAACCAAGTTTTTCGAAGCATACTTAAAAGTTTCCAGTAACTAGATCAAGAACAACTTTTTAAATTTTAATTTTAATTAATTAAAATTAAACCGAACTAAAAACTTATTTGCTGAGTAGCATTAATCATAATTCAAGTATTCGATAGCCACATAGGTTTGGACAGCAGGGCTGCCATCTGAATCCATATCTCCATCAATGAAAGATACCCTGAAGAACACCTCAAATATACTGTGTCAAAAGGCATATTTGGAAACAAAAATGTTCTTCCTAAATGAGAAACTTTCTGTTCAACATTTTTTTCCCAAAGCCTTATATGACCCATGAACTTATTTTGAGAAACCCCGTAATACAGTCATCAGCTTTAACATACTGATAAGCCTCTACTAATAAAACACAAACACCTCCAGGATGCTTTGTGCATTTACACAAGTAGAGTCAACTCTCTAATACCTTGACTACATTATTCATCAAAGGGGAAAAGCAGGTCAAGTGCCTCTGTTAATTTTGTGTTGATTTATTTATCCTACAGATGAAGCCTCCCACAAACTGGAGGGTAGGATCAGAGGACACTGGAAAAATTAAAGAATCTGAGGAAACATTTTAGTTGATTTAAGTTCAGGTCTTCTTTTTCTAAGCTCTATCTTTTCTAGCAATGTAGAGGTATGAGTAACCTGTCAAAATCAAGCATTTGAATTGACTTAGTACAGAACCAGGAAGAGGCAACTGACCTTAAGCTAAGTAAAACTTTGCAAAGCATGTTCTTGCCTCTCACCTATATAGGGTTAATGGTTACGAACTTGGGCTGTAGCATAAAGCTATTTGTGTTGGAACCCTGGTTCTGCCACTTGCCAGTTTAACTTTGGGCAGTTTACTTAATCTCTCTGTGCCTCATCTGTAAAATGGCTATAATGATAACAGGACCTAAGTCACAGATCGATATGAGGAATAAATGAGATTTTACACGACATAAATCATTTTAACACACAGCACTGACCTTGGCAGATGGTATGTGTCCAACAACTTTTACTATCTTTAGCTTGGAAATTATGATAACAGAGATGGGGATATATGTGCAATAAATACTTGCTATAAATGAATAATAGATGTCCAAGCACTTTTTAAATACTAAAGTGCTATATAAACATAAACTATTTTTCTCCTATATAAAGTAAGTTTAGAGAGTAGCTCTGTTCAGAGAACAAATGCATTCAATGAAAAAATCCCCTATTTCACCAAATTGGATCTTCCCAATAATGCTTACTAAGTTCCATTAAAACTTTTAAAGCCTTTCTCCAAAAATCATCCCCACATTTATTCACCTAAAAAGTGCTAACCTGCATACCAAAACTAGATATAAGTTATTTTTCAATCAACGTCACTTTAGAATCTTCCATGGTTCTGCTTATCCCCATTGGAAGAAACATCAGATTTAATAGAAATGGTCAATAAACTGCCTTAAAATATTTTACAGAATTCACACATAAAAATCTCACATCTCTAAAAATTGTTTTTCTCACAACCAAATTTTCTGTTTTATTAATATTTTAAGCTCCTTCTTCACTTGCCTTGATTAGATCTGCTGACAAAACTGCCTCTTATTGGATTTCCTGTCTTTTTCCTTCCCCTTCCTCTGCCCTGGTGCAGTCATCAATACATATTAAAAGGCCAAAAGAAAAGTAGTAGCAGTGAATAGGAGAAACAAACTAATCTAACAACTGGATAAGTAGTCCCAGAATAACCAAAAAGGCCAAATTAAAACTTCAAAAGCTTTTTAACAGGTGATTCTAAACAGTTGTAAAACTGTCACCTCCATGGTGGTAATTTCCTCCTCTGTAAAATAAGGGAATAAAAAAAAAAAAAAAAACTTTCAAATTCATTTTATTCTTTAAGTTGATTAAAGATCCAAAGACTACAAAACTGCCATTTCTATGCCTAACCAAGATGTGTCACTAAAATAATAACTATAGAAATGCTCACACGGTAGAATTTTTTAGATAATTTTCCAGAAATACCACAAGAGTGCAAGATTTTTAATAATTTCGAATTTCTTGGAGGACAGATTATTTTTATAATCGTTAAAGTATAAAAAAAGGGAAGTGAATGAACAGTAGACTATCAGAGCTGTAAAAGGCACGCACTTACTCTACCATGAATGCTTCATTAATTTTTCAAACAGTGTGATGATGTTGCAGTTTTCCATGGGCAACTGTCACAGCCTTCCTCCTCGATATGCATCAAAACAGTCTACATGACATTGAATACTCGTGTATCTGTCATTGACCAAAATACAATTTTGATGTATCTAGTATTTCAAAACTCACAGCCAGACACGTATAATGTTACTCTTACATTGTATCCACCCTGGTAACCTCAGGATGTTTCACCCAGTCACCCATTTAGCCCTTCGTCTGGCTGAAGAGTTTTCTTCCTTCTATAGACCTATCAGGGGTGGGTTTACCTTAAATGCAATTCCCATTCCAACACCTAAGAGACCAGATCTGTCCCCTCTACCCACAGACTTGTGCACATCTCGTTCCCTGTGATGCTGCATAGGACGTGCCATTTGCCCAGACGTCTGGAACCCGAGTGGGCGCGCGGAGGGCCCTGCGGCCGCAAGCGCTGTCAGTCTGACGCTTTGTCTCCTGCCTCACAAGGCCGGGCTGCATGTACACGTATGACAGACACACCGCAAATAATGAAAGGAATCCCAGAGCCCCGCAGAGGGGCAGCTCCTCCAGGCAAGGCCAGACAGGCGATCGCCCAAAGCGACCAAATTTCAGGCAACTGTTCCTCAGGTGCGGGACCCAGCGGGGATGGGCGGTGACGGCTTTTTCCCCCGGAGGAGTCAGGACGCCCCCAGGGACCCGGCGCCGCGCAGCCGCCGGTCACCTGCAAACGCAGATGGCGTGAGGGCGACGGGGTCAGCCCGCGAACACCGGCCTCGCGAGCGCCAGGCCGGAGGGAACCCGCTGCCTCAGTCTCCTCAGCCGCCGACCTCGGTCGGGGCGCCCCTCAGGTGGCTCCAGCCCACCGCCCGCCCCCGCAGCTCGCTGCCCGTCCTCACCTGACAGCCACCCGCACCGAGCTCTCGTCCGGGGCGCCCCACATGCTGGCAGCAGCGGGCGGCCGGGCCCCAGGGCCTCTGCCCTGCAGATCTGAGGCGCCGCGGGAGCGGCGGCGCTCGGGCGCAGGAGGTTGCGGCTGCAGGGGGCGACCGGCTCACCTCCGCCGCGCTCCAGCCATGTTGGGCGACTGAATGGAAAGGTGGCGGCGGCGCTGAGGCAGCAGGAGGAGGAGGTGATTCACGGCTCCCGGGCGCCCGCCCCTTCTCCCCCGCTCACCCCCCAGGATCTGGGGCGGGGACGAGGCGCGCTTGAATGGCGAGCGCTGCGGCTGAGGAGCGAGCAGGCCGCCGGCGGCCTCCTGGCGGCGGGGGAAGTGCGCCCTGCCCCCTCCGCTCGGGACGCGGCCTCTCAGCGGCCGGGCAGGGGACTCCACGGCCGCCCGGGCGCTCAGGACTTCTCGCCCCGCACTGCGTCAGCGGCGGCCGCGCAGCCCGGCCCCACCTCGCCCTGCCCCCGTCCGCGCCCCGCCCTGCCGTCGGCGGGCACAGCCTGGCGCTGCTGGGCAGGGAGGCGCGCGGGGGAGGGATGCCGGCCGCGGGCGACCAGCCTGCGCGCCCTTCCAGGCTCTTCTGTGAGAACGAAGCAGCCAGTGCACGCGCTGGTGCCCTTGTCCTTTCCGAAAGCAACGCTTGATTCACCAGCGCGCCGGGAGCCCGCCGGCGGCTGCTCTGGCTCGGCTTTGTTTGCACCCGTACGTCGCCTGATTGTCCTGTCTTCAGCTTGGACTTTGACCCCCTGCCCAGGCCCCTCGCTGAACGCCCGCCCTCCCTGCAGTCGGTCGTTCACGCTAAGCTGGCTGCACGGTTTGTCCACTCTCTCGGGGCAGCTGGGCTGTTGTGCAGTGCATCTCCCATTTACCAGCCCGTGTGGGATATGGAAATGATTTGCTCTGAGACTCCTGAATGCGTTTCTGTTCAATCATTTGTACACTCATAAGGAACTGCCCCTGGTACTGCTGAGTGTTCTCAGAACTGAACATCCAACAAGACCTGCTGTGCAGTAAATCCTTCCAAACTGATTTCTTTCACTGCTGGTCTTCAAAAAGCACCTCCCCATCCCGGGATTCTATCAACATCGACCCATTGTGGTTTCTGCTTGTCACTATTGTGCTTCCACATGCCTTTACATAGCTCTGTGGAAAGAGCCTTTGTTAGCTTTGCCACAGAGTATCTTTTGTGGACTGCCCCATACGTTTCTCTAAATAAACATGTGGGTTCATACAAAAGAGTATGATAGATCAAATGGCACTATCCAAATAAATGCAATGCCCCAAGTACCTACAGTCTAAAATCACACACCTAATGGTCCTAATCTGCAGAGCTATGCAGCGTGGGTCAGAACAGGCTGCACACTTCAGGACAAACAAGAAGTGTTTAACGATCTAATCCCATGGGACGGCCCTGGGACATGTAATCACAGATAGTTTTAAATTTATTCTGTTCCTTAATCGTGCTACTCCTAAATCGTAGCAGACATATAACTGGGAGGTAAAGAGGGCAGAAATGATGAGAATCCTTCTACAGACCACATTGGTGGCAAAGCTCCCCTCTGGCCACCCTCTGGAGAACCTTTTCTAGCCTCAGTATTTATCCATCAACATATCAGAGCCACATTTCATCATGCCCTAGCAGACCCATCCATATCTGGTTGAATCTGGACTGGCCACCTTGCCTCTTGGATTGATGAAAGCTGCAAGGAAGACAAGAATAGTCAAGCAATTCCGCAGGAAAACTAAGGAGAAATTTGTATAATTTAAGACCTTCTTTTTTAAAAATTCTCGTTTTATTTATTTAGGCAGCTGGCCACTACAGGGATCGAACCCCAGACCTTGATGTTATCAGCACCATGCTCTAACCAACTAAGCTAACCAGCCAAGCCCAAAATTCTCATTTTAAACAGCACTAGCACATATATGTCTCAGTAAGAGCTTTATAAACACAAATGCCCTGGGAGCCAGGCAGGTAACTTAACCGAGTGTAACAGGCAAGGTGAGGACTAAGATAAAATAGAGAACACAGGCCCCTTCCACAGGCAGTAGCCATCCTCAGCTGTGACTGAGTGTTGCCCTGCAGGAATGCAAGCCCAACGCTGCCAAATATTTTGTTGCTTTGTGTGTTTGTTTCTTCTCAAGAGAAAGAGAAAAATCAGATCTTTATGTGAAAATTCCTTAGTTTAAAACATCAGCAATTAAATTCAGCACAATATTTGCATACCATGCAAACCAATCAAAATATGTCTCAGGCCAACTTTAGTACCAAACCACTAGGCTGAACCTTCTGGCCAAAACATTAGCACCAATAATAGCTGTGGCTTTGGGTTTATATTGTACATGGTTTCAGGAAGAGGCAGTGTAAAAATTCAAATTCTCATTGACGACCTAGTCAGCAATTTTCTCCCAAATTTCAGAAGTTGTAAAATTAATGACCTATTTTGTATTTACTCCAGATTCCTTTACAACTGCTATAACACCTTTTCTTATGGCTCATTTAATTAATTAATTATCTTAATTTTGAAGAAAATTCCTAGGAAAGCGCTTTTACTGCAAGAATGGTTTAAATCCTATTCAGATCATTCTCTTTAGTAAGTGACTGCTGCTATGTGCAAACAATGCTGGACAATAATGATATGGAGAAGAATAAGATAATGTTAATACCTACAAGGAGCTTACTGTCTAGTTCAGGGAGACAAATTTGAAAAATCCATAAGTGCAATAATAGAAATTATGACAGAATTCTACCTGGAAGAGTAAGGAATTCTTCAGGTATAAACTGCTCGGGATGGTCTCCCAGAGTCTACTCTTGTCTCCACACTGCAGGAAGAGCAACCTTTTAAAACATAAGTCATTTTTGTCATTCCCCTGACTGAAACCTTCCAATGGCTGCCTAACACAAATAGAATAAATTCTTCTGGAGGTTTCTAGTCAAGATGGCGGAATAGACAGTCCCCAGCGTCACTCTCTCCCACAAGTCAACCAATTTACAACTATTAAAAAGCAACTGCAGCCAAGCTGGGGCCGCCAGAGCTCAGGAGAAGAGGAAGAGAGACCTACAGAGTTCATGAAGGTGGGAGAAGCCACAATGAGCAACAGAAAGGATTGCCTCCACCACTTTGAGCCCTAGCTGCTTCAAGGCTGGCCCTGGTGAGTCCATGGAGCAAGAGCTGGCAAAAGCCACAGCTGTGCCCTTCATATGAAGTTGCTTGGAGGTGACAGGGGAGAAGAGGACCTTGGTGGACTAAGGGCCACAAGACCACCAGCAGGGTTTTCATGGACCCACATAGGAGTGAGGGGCCACAACAACAAAAAAGGAGCCACACAGAGGCCAGTGAGTAATCACAAGGGGCGCATGGCCCTTCCCACGGGAAGTGTTTGGAGTGCGGGGATGAGGGAGACAGGCCTACTGGGGGAACACTGGGGCTCAGCAGAGACAGCTAATCTGCCCTCCAATCAGTACAGGAGCACTCAGTGGAGACAGGTCAGGAATACAGATCTGCAGGGGGTACAGTTAACTAAAAAGTCTCAGGCCCAGACCAAAATTTACACACAACCCAGGTGTTTCAGATCTCATGAGACCCAGAAGTGCTTACAAAGTCAACCATTAAAACCTGAGCTGCACAAAAAAGCCTTCCCCAGGGAATCAGCAACACATCAGCAATTTAGCTCAACCACAGAGCTCAAGTGCTGGTCCCCATAGGAAGTTTCCCCACTTTAGAAGTAAGCAAAGGACAGTGAATTAGTTCCACTGCAGAGTTTAAGTGGCAGGAACAGTGAATAATCCAACACAGAACTGAAAGAAAAAACAAAATACCCACAGATCAGAGACAAAGTTTGATATTAACTAGTAGAGGTCACACATCACCAAAGAACACCTACAAAACCTAGAAGGACCAGAAGACCCCTGGGCTCCCAAGCCAGGGAGGTGGGAGGGCCAGGGTCCTCAGCCATGCCCCCTGACACCCACAACCAAGCCTAGCAGTGACCACTTAGCTGCTGCAGGAAGCACCCCAGGCTCCCAAGCTGGGACAGTTGGGGGCCAAGGGCCTCAGCCACACACCCCTGAGATCTGCACCCAGCCCAGCAATGACTGAGCCACCACTGGAAGTCCCCTGGTCTCCCCTGCAGGAATGAGGGGGTGCCACAGGCCTCAACCATGCCCCCCCTTCCTCCTTCTCCCACCCTATTTCCTTAACTTTTCCCTTCTCCCCCTCCCCCCAACGGCTCCACAACAACATCTTATAATGTAAAAAATAATAATATTAATAAACTTTTTTAAAAAGGAATAAATTCTTCTGGACTTTAAGGCCCTTTCCACTCTGGCCTCCTCCTCACTCTGACTTCATCTTTTGCCACTGTACACCTTAACCACTGCTTTTTGGCGATATTGGTCTTCTTTCTATTTCTTGAACACATTAAGTTTTTTTCTCCCTTAGTGTCTTTGCACTAGCTATTCCCTCCACCTGGAGTGTTATTTCTCCAGACCTTCCCACAGTTGGCTCCTTTGGGGCTTTTAGGTATCAGTCTAAATGCTATTTCCTCAGAGAGGCCTCTCCTGATTACCCAATCTAAAGTAGCCCCCCACAAGGGCTGGCTACATGATTTGCTCAACCTAGTGCAAAATGAAAATTCAGGATATCTTGTCAGAAAAGCAGAATAAAAATGCTATTAAAGGTATGAAAATACAAAGCTTTTTCCTTTCTTCTAAGCTCGCTTCTAATTTGTCACAGTTTTTTTCAATTTGCTACTTAATGTCTTTCTCTGCAAAGAAACATTAAAATTTTCTACTATTTGTATGAATTTTACCATCCATCTTTATATTGTACAATGCTAGTTTTAGATATGAATAGAAGAGTATTTAACTCATGTATGGAATTATAAAAATTATACAATTCCTATTTTGTGGTCAATACATGCATGTATATTTCGTTCTGAACAGTAGAAATGCTGCACAAAAGTAACTCAGCTGTTTTTTATTTCACTTCTTGACACATGCACATTCTATAACACTTTCTACTTTTGGCTTACAGATGAGTAAGGAAGAACTAAAAAGAAAAGAAATTATCTTTCCCTTTCCTTTTATGTCATTGTTTTCAGAGTCAGTGATTCGCTACTACAGGGAATTAATGCGAGAACGAAAGGATAAGATGGGGTTCTTCGGTCAGTCATGTTTTTCAGAATGCCATCGCCTCCTTTTGCATTGGAAGCAAGTTCTGGTTTGAGGGAAACATGGCTTCTCAAGATATCAGCATTCCTGCTTCCTCAGTTGTAGACAAAGCAGCTTTACCTTGTACTCGTACTGGCTTTGAATCTCACTGAACTCCCCAAGTATCATGGGTCAACTAGAATTCTATCTGCTCACCAGGGATTGCCAATGCTACATGAGAGTGGGGCAGCAAAAAACAGAGGGCATGCATGCTACACATATGACCCCTGCTTACCCATATGTTCTTATTAGACTTCGCTTACAAAACACAAGTCTAAAGAGAAAATTAAGAATTTCAAGACAGTGACAACTGAGTATAAAACCAAGAGTAGGGTCCTTCTGAAGGCAGGGCTCTGTGTGACTGCACTGATCTCTTGTCCTTGAAGTGGCACTGTACCACTAGTTTACTCACTATCACATCGCTATTTTATTTCTTTATAGCTCTTATCATCAGCTGATAACCTCCTGTTTTTTGATTATTTTCTGTCTGCCTCCATTTGAATATGAGGTCCAACACAGCAGGAATCATTTCTGTTTTACTCACTGATGTTTCTGTAGCTCCCTTAACAGTGTCTGACACATAGTAGGGGTGATTAAATTTTAGCTAGATGACTCTGTGCCTTTGGGTAAGATATGAGACCTTTCTAAGTTTCAGCTTTTTATGAGTAAGTTATGTATTTCCTCCTTCATGGAATTGTTTTTTGGGGATTGAAAGAGCTTTGCTTACCATGTGTTAATCACAGCTCTGGATCCCAGTAAGTGCACAATAAAACTAGCTAATTCTATTTTAAACATCTTCGTAAATACAGAGCATTTTTAAAAGCAAGTACTGATGCTGCAGCTGCACCTGTCTAAGGTACATATGGAAGAAAGATTCATTTAGCACACCTTAAACAGGCAGCCAAAAAGAAGCTACAACATGTGTTAGGGTAGCTATCTCACCAGTTTTCTCCCTCTAGGCCATCTACCCTGTGTTTTTCTGGTTTCCACATTCTAATCGTTCATTAAAAGTTATTTGACTCTTCCTTTTTGCTGCTAGCAGAAAGATTAAAAGGAAAAGATCTGAGTACAACTTCATATGCAAACAACTGCCGTTGCAAAAGCATGCCTAGACAACCATCTCCTCAGAAATCCTTCTGAAAAAATCTTTAGGTAGCTAACCCTTAATGCCATGATTAAAAATATCAGTTTTCATTCAGTGATTCTTTTCATTTTATATATTTTCCCCACTAATAACAATGGAAAGCATTTATAGGGCTCTTCCACCATGCCAGTGTACTGTGCTAAGTGCCTAGAATGCATTATTTCACCTAATTCTCTCAACGACCCTAAAAAGTGGGTACAATTATTATCTTTATTGTACATATGAGGAAACAGAAGCCTTTCCAACAACCTATATCTCTTAAAATCTTATCTATATTTCAGACCCAACTTAAAAAACACCCTTTTTTAACCTTTTCCTGCTATCATTCCTCCCTGGATCAGATATAACAATTTTTCTTCTACCAAATCTCCACTGCATTTTGCTTATGGCTTTGTTATTGTGGTAATGATCACTTTCTAACTCCACAACTAGATTGTGATTTCCTAAAGCCAGGATTTGTGGAATACCAAGGGGGCAGCCAATACTTATTTGTTGAATAAATAAATTGGTGGTTACCAGAAGAAAGGCATGTTATGCTTTGATTCTAACACAAAACAAGTTTTCATTATAGATAATCTGCTGCATACTGGTTGTAGTTCCCAGAGAGACTGTTTCCAGACCATAGTGTCCATTAAAGTTGTCACTCAGGAAGGAAATCAGAGAACCTGATATTCTGTAAACCAGCAAATATAAGCAATGCTTCTATAGTTTTGGAGAAGAAATACTGTTTACAATTCTAAACCATACATTCATTTTACCCGTAAGAAACAGTTCCTGAGAGGAGAATTGATCACCACCACCAGTCCTCCCTAATCCCCAACACACACACACACACACACACACACACACACACACACACACACACACACACACACACACACACACACACAAAATTAAAACCCAGGTATCTTGACTGTCTGTTCTGGTCTTTGTCATTCACTGTTAGTTTCACTAGGCATTTTGTCCTTTCAGCTTAGAAAATCTCCGTCTACACTACAACAAGCATCTGCATATGAAGAATATATGCTGAAAAATAACAACAAGATAAGTTTAAATTCATATAGTAGTAATTTATCTTATAATAAAAGCAGTTTGTTAACATTTTATAAACTCATTTTTCTGGGGTTTTTTTTATTGGTTATGAATATTCATGAGATACAAAGCTGATGGTCATCCCTTGTACCTATGATATGAGGGCCAGATTCATACTGGCAGCATATCCATCACCACAAATTGCATTTGTACCCCATGTCCCCCACCCAATTATCACCATCCTCCCTCCTCCTTCCCCTTTCCCCCCTAATTTTGTAGCCCAAGGAATGTTCTCTCCCTCTGCAAGTCCAGTGCACCACTGTGGTCTTTCTTTCCTTCCTTCTTTCTCTCTTAGCTCCCACATATGAGTGAGTACATGTGGTATTTATCCCTCTGTGCTTTCCTTATTTCACTCACCATAAGTTTCTCCAGGCTCATCCATGTTGTTGCAAATGGGAGTATTATAAACTCATTTTTAATGACTCATAACATTACTAGAAATTCAAACTTTTAACTATACATACATTTTCTTGACATTTTCTCATTTCTGTTTATTTCAAATATCAGTTGGCATTATTTCTGGGTGGGAAGTAAGGGTTTAAGTTTTATTTTTCCTTTTTTTTCTTCTTTGTATCTTTCTGTATTGCTTGAAATTCTTAAAGTAATGTAAATCACTTCTACAAAAGCAGTCAATTTTTTCCTCTAAGGAAAAATGGCAAGCAGCTAAACTTTTTTTTAAAATTAAGAATAAACAATTAGATAAAAGTTAGATTTCATTGTTCACCCTTAAAATCAGAGTTTGAAATCTAAAATTGCCTTTAAGTTTCCATATCTAAGGAAATTCAAAGAATTAAGACTTCCCTCCACTGCTTAGGACTTTTACTGAGTTCGCAGTGTATGTGTAGTGCAGACGGCTTGATTACCCCAAAGCACTGGCCCAGTTAATTGCATTCAAATGCAAATTACAGCTATTAAGTCACGCTGGTTTTGAGCCAAAGTCTTGAGCCAAGTTCCTAAGAGGAGTGTGTTTTTTTCTAACTGTGCAGGACCCAACTTGATAGGCAGTTTGGGAAAGTCATTCATTAGAATGTCATTCTTTGTGTTTTGTTTTGGGGTTTTTTTTTGCTTTGTTTTGTTTTTTGGAATATTTTAGAACTGAATCACTGAATGATAATTTTATTAGCTATTTTTAATAGAGAACATTTTTCCATTTACTTCCCCCTCTTTTATTTATCAATACCACATTATTTTCCCATATCTGTTGATTGAAGTTCCTGCTTTCATTTTCTTTTTTCTAACCATTTTCTTTTCTTCTTACCTGTATATTTTTCAAATTCTCATGGATGTGAACACCCTGAAGCCAAAAGATTAATGAAGTCCTAGATTTTTTTTTAAACCTTACTTTATTTCAGAAAACTTACAGCAATTAAAAATATGACATTAAGTTGTTTTTTTTTAAATTGGGGATAATATGATACATATTTCACTAACTTCTACATGTGCTTAGATTTACGTCTTCTCAAAAAAAGCTACAGTAAAGAAAGGGATATGAAGCCCTAACATCTATCTAGTTCCTTCAATTTTTCTTGTATGGATATCCATTTGGTAGAATCTGCTTTTTAAGAGAAAATGCAAACTACCTTTGTAAGACATGTTACCAAAATCAGTATAAAACTCCACTCTCTTCTCCTTGATCTGATCTAAGACCAGTTTTTTCACAGAAAAGTCTACCAAGAAAGGCTTCCCAGAGAGGAGAAACTGGTGATATTTGTATTTATTTTATGATACTAAGCCACTCCTTCAATTCTTGCAGAAGTGTGAAGGGAAAAAACATTTCTGATAGAAAAATTGTTGTTAAATTCCCTTTTTAGCCCAAATACTTCTCAAAATGACTATTTAAAGGAATTCCTTCTAAATCTGATATTAACAATAAAGATAAAAACAGAGACGTGGACACAAGTAAGGAAGTAAATTAGCAACAAGATTATGGCAGCAACTGAACACACTTGCTTCTGCACACAACACGAAAATGAAGGTGTGTTTCGATACCAGTGAGAAATAAGGTAGAGTATTGAAAGCAGAGGAGTTTAAACTGAAGAATATAGGAAACTCTTTAAACTTTTTGAGTGGAAGAGTGATATGATAGTATTTAAATAATATGATATGATAGTATTACATTGTATCTATATTATATTATATATTATAATATTATACTATGTTATAGATAGATATGATACAATAGATAGTATTTAAAAGTGTGTAAAGTAAAATAAAATTTAAAAAAGGATTATGAGTCTGTTCCAGTCTGAGATGGCTAGAAAGGGGAGATTCAGTTAGGTAGCCAAACCATACTATCACAGTATTTTAGCTATGATGTGGTAAGGGCCTGAATTAGGCATCTTAATAGACTGTGGCAAAAACAGAAAAGTAGAACTTATAAACCAATGAAAGACAATATAAAGGAAAAGTCAACAGGACTTAGCCATATGGGAGAAGAATGATAGGGGATTAAGGTATTAAACTTCCTATCATTGAAAATATTCTGTCAAAGGCTAGTAAAACACTCATGAAGATACCACCAAAAAGACAGAAGCATCAACTGGGGAGATCAAGGGGAAAACATGAACTAAAGTGCTTCTGAGGATCCTTCCAATCAGAGATTATGGATATTTATGAAGTTTTTTTTCACATATCCCTACATCTAGGCAATTGAGAAAACAGCGATGTTACTAACAGAAACTAAGCAAGTTGGGTAGGAGGAAAGTAGAGCTCAACTGGTAGAAGAAGGAGGAAAGAGAACATGTACTGTAGAAAGAGCACGTGTATTGAAGCACCATGACAAAAATAAAGGCAGGACATAAGCATCAGGCACTAAAAAACTAAAGGGAATGAAGACAAAGACTCAATAGATCTATCAGACCAACACAGCTAATTGTAACCGTGAGAGGGTAGTTTTAATAGGACAGGGGAAAGAAAAGCCAGGGGTCCAACAAACTAAGAATTGGTATTAGAAAGGCTAGAGGATAGTTCATTCCTTCAAGAAGCTCAGTAATGAAGGTACAAAAGGGTTCAACCTAAATTCCATTTCCAAGTGTAAGTCCCTAAACCAATTTCAGCATTTTAGTGCTTAAATGGCACCATATTTAAAACTATTTTCATCAGCTTATTTCCATTCTACCTCTTGTTTCTTTGGCCAAATTCTACCCAATTTTGGAGGTACTCTTAGACTATTTTCCTTATTCCCTCATACTTACATTAGACCAAGGACTTCTTTTATATGTTCACATTGTACATGGGCATAATTAAAGTTATTACCTTATTTTGAATTTATCTGTTTAAACATGTCTTTCCCACTAGACTGTAAGCTCGTTAAAAGTAGATACCATGCCTTATTCACTGCATTTACAGCTCCAAACACAATGCATATCATTTGATACTCAGTATCAAATGTTCGTGGATGACCTAAAAATCTCTCTTCTGGCAACATTGTTGTTGAATTCCAAAAAGCTATTAAGAGTTAACTGTTCTTTTTTCTGGAGATACTCTCTACTTTTAGGTCACTGATTCAGATGACTGTACCTGGGACTTGTTTGTAGGTCTTACCTTCCCAATTTCTAAATTTTGAAACTCTCAAGTCTTGGTCCATGGTCCTCTCCCCTTTTCTTTTTATAGTTTCTACCATGGCTTAAATTCAATTTGTATGAGGATTACCACCCATTTATGCAACAATTTATTCAACTATGTTTTGAATGTCTACAGTGTGCAAAGACAATGTTTTTGGCACTGGAAATACAGCAGAAAACAAAACAGGCAAAAATTTCTGCCTTCGTGGAGCCTACATTTCTAGGAGACTGATGGGCAATAAACAACATAAGTAAGATGTAATACATGGTTAAGGGTGATTAGTGCAATAGAAAAAAAAAGATGAATATACAAAATGCTTGACTAGTGGAAATGATTTGAATTTTAAAGAATATAATCAGAAAGGGTCTCACTGAGAAAGTGGCATTAAGATCTGACTGAGGTAAAGGAGTGAGCCATGGGGAAATTGGAGGAATAGCATCCCTGGCAGAGGAAATAACATATGCAAAGACCTTCAGATGAAAACATGTCTGACCCTCTTTAAGGAACAATTAAGTGGCCAATATGACTGGGGCAAAGTGAGGAAAGAGGAGAACAGTAGGAGATGAGGCTAGAGAGGTCGGTGGTGGAAGTGGTACAGGGGAGAAAAGGCCATATACATGATCATCAGATTATCATACAAGGTAGAACTTATATGCCATTGAAACTGGCAGATGAGATAGGATGCCGCTGCATTTGCTGAGCTAAGTAGTGTCATAGTTGACTATGTTTTAATGGGATCACTCTTACCACTGGGCTGAAAATAAACTGAGGGACAGAATGAAGGACATGAGTAGGTGGCTATTGCCATTACCTAGGCAGGAGATGATCTAACTCAAGCCAGGCTGGCAGAAATAAAGGTAGTGAGAAATGGTCAAGTTCCAGAGATTATAAATACACGTGAGTGCATGCATGTGCACATACATGAGTGTAGGTATACATTTATTTACATTTAACATTAAAAAATAATAATGTTAGATTTACAAAAAGTTACAAAATAAAACATAGTGTCCCCACATACTCAGCTTCCCTACTATAACAACTTATATAAATATACCATAATTATCAAACAAGAACATTAGCATCAGTTCCCAAAATGTTCTGGTTCTGTTCCAGGGAACCCAACCCAGTATGCCACTTGGTATTTAAGTGTCATGACCTCTTGGTCTTCTCCTATCTGACTACTCCTTTGTCTTTCAAAACCTTGACACTTCGAAGAGTAGTCATTTATTTTGTGGAATGTCTCTTAATTTGGGTATGTCTGACATTTTCTCAAAATTTGATTGAGTTTATGCACTTTTGGCAAGAATATCAGAGCAGTGATGTTGTGCCTGTCACAGTGCATCATATCGGGAGGTACATGATGCTGGTATGTCTTATCACCAGTGATGTCAACTTTGGTCACTTGGGTGAGATGGTGTCTACCAGGTTTCTTCACTGGAAAATTATTATTTTGTCCTTGCTGTTGATACATCTCTTATGGAAGTATATGTTGAAAGTATAAAAATCTTTTGTTGCATCATACTTTCGTCCACTAATTTTAGCATCTGTCAATGATTTCTTGCCTGTAACAATGATTACTGGGATGCTCACCTAATACTGGTTTTCTGTTTCCATCATTCCTTCTATATTTGTCAACTGGAATACTATTGCCCAAAGTCCATCTTTTTATTTCTTCCATTATTTATTTATAGCAATAGGAACTCACAGATACCTATTTTATTCTATTGCTTATAAGCCATTGGAAAAGAAGAAAGAAAAAGAAAGAAGGAAAGAAGTTGTTCAATGAAGGTCTCTCCTCAGAATATCACTGTCAAGGCCCAAAGGTCACTGACACTAAGACTGTAAACCACAGAAAATTACAAATAAGAAATATTCTATTAAGAAATAAGTTAGAATTTTAGAAAGAACACAAAACTGTAGTAAAATTTTTAAAAGTACCTATGTATTTTGGTTATTTAATGTCCAAATATAAAGATAGAAATTTTGTGTTTGTGAGACATAGAGAGAACTGTTAACTCAAACCTCAAGCAGTTGTCAACACTGTTGCATTATCTTCTCAAGTGGTGCTCCTGACTCCAGCCTGTCCTCTCTTCCACTCACTTCACACATCAGTATGTGAACACCAGAACAGGTATCAAGTTGAGAGTTCTTTTTTATATTATTAAGATTTTGAAAATATTTATCTGAGTGTTTGGTTAAAAAAAAATTTAGTGAAGGCATAAAATCAAAATACGAATAGTGTCATGTGCTATATATACATGCATTTCTCAAAAACACTTACAGAAAAAATCAGTTTTTTACTACCACTATTAGCCTGATAAGGATTCCACAGAACAGTGTAGTTTCAGAACTAAAATGAAAGAAACATCTGATACCTATGTTTCTAAGACACTCTATTTGTCATCTCCATACCTGAAATTTCCATTTCCTTTTCAGGATTTCCCTGTAATAACAGTTTAAACCTCCTGTTCAAACTTACTTCTGTCTATCATTTGCATAGTCTTTATTCTGTATCCAATCCATGTCTTCTCAACATATTGTTTTGTTTTGTTTTTCTTTTTTCCTACTTGGCTGTAGATTCCATTGACTTGACTATAACCTCTAGGAAGATATGAACCATGTGTCTTGTTCACTACATTGTGCCCAGTGCCTACCATAGTGCAATGGCACAAAGAAGACACTCAATATTTACAAAACAAGAATATGAATGAATATTAACTTCAAGCCCAAAGATTAACTGACATGAATGCTAGTAAAGGAAACACTAGCTGCTCATTATGAAACATAGTTTTATCAGTTAAGCTACAGCACCTTTTACTGCACATGCAATGTATGTAGATGTGCTCATGGGTTTTATTTTAATCCTGCTTGTTTTAAATTTGTGAAACAGCTCAGGATAACATACAAAAAGACATGGAAAGTTTTACCACACCAAATATCTATCATATTCTGGACTGAGATTTTAGACTCATGGTAAGTCTAAATATAAATAATAAATAATGTAAATAAAATCTAAATATAAATGAATTTGAATATAAATAAAATTCTACGGGTTTACATCTAAAAGTGTGTTAATACATGAGCCATGATGCATTATTTAATTTTTTTTTATTGCTTCTCATGGCTCCTCGTACTCCTCAAAATGTATATTTGCTTTTATTTGGCAACATCATGCATCAATAATAATATTTTCTAATTATTTTAATTTCCTAATTAACCTAAACACCAAATTACTTTGTTTTGTTTTTACTGGTGGAAGGTTGGGTGGGGTGCTTTAAAAACTTCATGTCTTAACAGGTTGGGGCCTCGCACTTCCCACCTGGGACTCCAAGCCTGAGGTGGAGGCCAAGGCCAGGACGGCAGTGCCCAGGCTCTGTGCATGAGGCCCTGGTGTTTTCTCCAGAGTGTGGTATCTAGCATTCATCAGAAGCTAGAGAAGAGGGACTTTGAGAAGGGAATACATTTGGTAACCATGAATGGCAATGGCTACAATGCTCCTTACTATCTATCCCAGCCACATGGGTACTAGTAAAGCCAAGTGGTATTCCCAAACCTATGGAGAGCTTCTACCTACACTGGGTCAACCTCTGTGGGCACAGTGAAGTGGCACAGTTTCTGCTTTCTTTTTTTCTTTTTCTTTCTTCCTTTCCTTTTTTTTTTTTTTTTTTTTACAACCAGCTGGCCAGTATAAAAATACAACTCTTAACCTTGTTGTTATCGGCACCACCCTTTAACCAGGTTAGCTAACCAGCCAGCCTACATCTTCTGCTTTCTTATGGGCTCAACTTCAAAGTGGCAGATGATGACAGCTTCTCTAGTCAGCACAAGGTTGCTCTGAAGGGTCAAGAGGACCTCTGTTCCTTCCTCTGAAATTCAGCCTAGTCCTGAGGTTGTCTGGGATGGAAAGATGTGACCAACATGTGACCTGATGCCCTGTCATAGTGACTGTTATGAACTGTATGTTCATGTCCCCCTGCGCCTACCAATTCGTATGTTGAAGCCATAATACCCAGTGTGATAGTATTAGGAGATGGCACCTTTGGAAAGTAATTAGGGTTAAATGAGATCATGAGGATGAGGCCCTCATGATCAACAAGCACAAAGAAGAGGTATGTGAGAACACAGCAAGAAGATGTCCATCTGCAAGCCAGAAAGAGAACCCTAACCAGTAATTGAATAGGTTGGCACCTTGATCTTGGATTTCTCAGGCTCTGATCAGTGAGAAATAAATTTCTGTTATTTAAGCCATACAGTCTAAGATATTTGTGAAGGCAGTGGAGCAGACTAGGATTTTAGCATTGAGAAGTGCAGTGCTGCAGTAACAAACACTCAAACATGTGGAAGTGGCTTTGGAACTGGGTAACAGGTGGAGGCTGAGGTGCATGTTAGAAATATGGACATCAAGGGTAATTCTGGTGAGGTTTCAGGTATAAATGAGGAACAAGTTATTGGAAACTGGAGGAAAGGCAATTCTTGTTATAAGGTGGCAAAGAAATTGGCTGAACTGTGTTCTAGTGTTTTGTGGAAGTTAGAACTTGTTAGCAAAGAAATTGGATATTTAGCCAAGGAGATTTATAAGCAAAGTATTGAAAAAGTGGCTTGGTTCCTCCCGACAGCTTATAGTAAAATGTAAAAGGAGGGAGATGAACTGAAGAAGGAATTGTTGACAAAAAAGGAGCTAGAACTTGAATATTTGGAAAATGCTCAACTGACACATATTGCAAAAAAATGAGAAAGCAGGTTCTGAAAGGAACACCAGGGGTGTGGCTGTACTGTCACTCAGTAAGGAGTTTACGGGATTATATGAGAAGAAACACTGCAAGTTTGAACTAAAAGAAATGGAGATGGGATGAAATGAAGGAAGGCTCTTAGACTTCTTGGATTTAATGGAATGGGATGCTAGAGCTATTTAGCTGCAAACATCGACTATTCTCCAAGAATAGGAAAAAATGACTCTGAAGGTGATTCAGAAATCATCAGGACAACTGCCTCAGTTTCAAAATACCAAATGGCCTCTGTCTGAAGCTGTGGGAGTGGGACCCCAACCTAGAGCCATGGGAGTGATGCTGCCACCCCAGTGGGTCCAGTGTACAGAGCATCAAGCAAAAGAGAATTATTCTTAAGCCTTATATCTAGTGGAATCTGCCTTACTGTGTCTTGGACTTGCTTGGGATTAGTTACCCCCTTCTTCCTTCTGATTTCTTCCTTTTGGAATGGAAATGCTTATCCTGTGCCTGTCCCACTATGGTATTTTGGAAGCACATAACTTTTCTGATCTCACATGTTCACAGCTGAAGAGGAATTTTGCTTCAGGATGAATCATACCTCAAGTCTCACTCATATCTGATTTAGATGATATTTAGATGAGACTTTGGACTTTACACTTTGGAGGTGATTCCAGAATAAGTTAAAACTTTTGGGGCTGTTAGGATGAAATTAATATATTTTGCATGGAAGAAAGACATAAATTGTGGGGGGGGGTTGGGGTTGAATACTATGGATTAAGTGTTCATGTCCCCACAAAACTCACATGTTGATGCTCTAACCCCCAATGTGATGGTATTTGAAGATGAGGCCTTTGAAAGGTAGTTAGAGTTAGATGAGGTCATGAGGCTGTGGCCCTCATGATTGGATTAGTGCCCTTACAAAAGAAAAGGAAGGGAGACCACCTCTCTCTCTCTCCCATGTGAGGACACAAAGAGAAGGTGGTGGCCCTCTGTCAGCCAGGAACAGAGTCCTCACCAGAACTGAATATGCTGGCACCTTGATCTTGGACTTCACTTCCTCCAAAACTGTGAGAAATAAATTTATGTGTTTAAGCCACTTGGTCTGTTGAATTTTGTTATGGCAGCCTGAGCTGACTAAAACAGTGACCTTCAAGACCTGCTTGCCAGATGAATTGCCACACTCCCATCTCAGGCTGCCTTTCAGTGGTATTAGCAGGATATTCACATCCCTTAGATTCATGTACTTTGGGAAACTAAAGCCAAGGAAGAGTTGATCAGATTATATATCCCAATTTTTTGGAAGAGGTCAGTATATAGAGACAAGAAAGCAGATTTGGGGGACGAGGAGTGCAAGTGCTCAAGCCTGGACAGATTATTAAATTCCAAATTATTCTTGTGGATATCCCCTACTAACTTAGGGGATAAATGAGGAAAATCCCTCCCTCACTCCATACACAAAAATTAAGTTCTAGGGTATTAAATATCCATGTATGAAAACCAAAACTATGTAAGAATTAGAAGAAAATATAAAGTATATGATACAAATCAAAAGCCATAAAGAAAAAGCTTGGCAAACTTGAGTACATAAAAATTTAAAACTGCAATAAAAAAGACAGTTTGAACAACATTAAAAGATAAATAACTAAAGAAAATTTTATATATGTTACAAAATCATATATGTATATATAATATATATATATATATAAACAAAATAATAATATCCAGGATATATTATTACAAAACTCCCACAAATCAAAATGAAAGACAAAAAAAAAAGTTTACAAAATAAGCAAAGGATATGGACTGACCATTCACAGAAGAGATAACACCAAAAACAAAAACACAGGCAAGTGCTAAACCTTAATAGTAATTAGGAAAATGCAAAATAAAACAATAAGTCAATAGCATTGCTTACCCATCAGGTTGTTAATGATAATGATATTTTGATAGAATCTCAAGTGTTGGCAAAGGTTTGGTGCTCTTGTACACTTCCTGCAATGTACCAAGCACTCCTCTCAATGTTTTACATATTATTATTGTGATTTAATCCTTACGACAATCCTACAGTTAAGTACTATGTTGTCATTCACATTTTACAGTTAAATTAAGGAAAAACATGGTTTAATGACATATACGAAGGTCCCACAGTTAGCAAGTGACTAGAGTCAACACTTTTAACCATTACACTATATTGTGCATAATTGGTAGCAATATCTCTGTATGTCAATTTGGTTGTAATGAAAACTTGGTCATGAACACAGACACCAAATGTCGAGTCTTGAGTTGTCTGGGATATGGAACCAGAAGACTTAGGTTGGAGTGTGAACCTCACTACTATTAAATGAACCTCTGAGTCCTATTTTCATCTTTAAAATGGTTATATAACTCTTTCTATATGGCTGTGTTGTGAGAACTAAAATAGATAATGTATATTAAAAATACTTTGCAAACTGAAAACACCTTAAGATATTCTCATTTTACTGAATTTTTGCACTTTAAGAAAGCACCTCTTTCTGGGGCTTGAGTTTTTGCATTTATGAATAAAAGTATTTCAGTGGAAGTCAGTACTCTCTGAATTTGATGGTCGCTGTGGTTAAAAAAAAAAAAGAACCAGTTTTGGAGTTGTTCATCAGCATTTGTTCAGGACCAAGTACTAGACAAGAATTAATTAGGCATGAGCTGTAGATGACAAAGAAAGAGGACTCACAATACCTCCTTCAGAATTTATCATTGCCTTGGGTTTACACAACATGCACCTGGTGCTTAATATTTACAAAATAATACAGCAACACGTGGGGGGTTCACATTAAAACAGTGCAAACAGAACACAAAATTATAATAAAGTCCTTGAAAGCAGAAGGTCCTTGGTGTCAGGAAGACCTAATTCATAATCCTAACTCTCTTCTGTTTCATAAAACAGAAATCACATGACATACCAGGAAGGATTATCTTAAAAATCAAATTAGTGCAAGTAAAATGCTTAGCACTGACAGTGTCTGGCATAATGTTAAGTGCTTTTGCTATTATTTCTAGCTGCAAACAGAGGTCAGAAATAAGAAAAGTGAGCATTATTCAGAAAATCAGGTAGTGGTTCAGTAAAACATAGGGTCAGAAAAGATTTTCCAAAAGAAATGTGTTTTAAACAGGCCTTAATGAGCTGGCCGGTCAGCTCAGTTGGTTGGAGCATGGTGCTGATGACACCAAATTCTGGGGTTTGGTCCAACCAAAAAAAAAAAAATTAAAAAAAAAATAGTAAACAGGCTTTATAAAACAGAAAACATAGAAATGATATCTTCCAAAATATATTCTTTTAGATAGGAACCATTACATGCTGGGACAAATGAATCTTAGATTGTGGTGACCACACCAGCAGCCAAAATTTTAAAGTGAGAATAGGAATTTTGGTGATATGAATATATGAAAATAAAACTGTACTTCTCCAGCTATCGATTTATATCTAGGTACCAGTGTATAATCTGTTATAAAATCTGTCACACTTTCAAAAAAAAAAAAAACATAGTGGAAAGCATCAGTGTTGCCTTTTTCTGTGAAAACCTGATTTTTTAAAAAATGCTTTCCACTATTAAATTGAACTATTTTGTATCTAAAGGTGAAGCAGCAAGCAAAACTTCAGAAGCAACTGAAATTCAAATTGCCTTTTTTAAAAAATTAACTGACTTTATTTATTTATTTATTTATTTTTAGCACTTTTAGGCTTATAGAAAAATTGAGTGAAAAGTACTGAGTTCCCATATACCCCCTCATCCCTCCCCAGTTTCCCCTATAATTAATATCTTTCATTAGTGTGATGTATTTGTTACAACTGATGAACCAATACTGATACATTATTATTAACTCAAGTCCAAAGTTTACATTAGGGTTCACTCTTTGTATTGCACATTCGATGGGTTTTGACAAATGTACGGTGAGGTGTATCCACATTACAGTATCATACAAAACAGTTTCACAGCCCTAAAAATCTCCTGTGCTCCACCTATTCATCCCTGCTTCTTTCCCCTGAAATCCTGGCAAACACCGATCTTTTTAAACTGTCTCCATAGTTTTGCCTTTTCCAAAAAGTTGCTTTTTTAAAAGCAAAATATTGGTAAGTCACACCTTGGCTTAGAAACCTATAAAACCATCAAAAAAAAAAAAAAAAAAAAAAGCACTGAACTATCAGAAAGTTATTTTATAAATAACAAAAGTAGGAGTCAATAACAGTGTCATCACAAAGAGCAATGACATACAGCTGAATGAAAACACTGCTCTGTAGAGTATTGAATGAAATTACTCATGTGCAGAATACAAAGCAAATATTGACATCTGTGTGGCACATATATGCAGGAAAAAGGCTCGGCAATTTTATTTTACTATCACAGAAAATCTATGCCATTAGCAAAGAGATTTCCCTTTTATTATGGAAAGGGACTTTCAATGCCTTTAGGATACGGAGGTTTACCAGTGGAATGGAATTTTCACTGCAGAGCAGACATTTTCTAAGTTGAAATCTCAGCACACTCACAATTTTCCCCATGTTCAGTGCCTTGGTTGATTTCCTTGAATTATTTATGTATGCCTATTTTTTTCTATGAGACTACAAGTTAACTTTGGGGAGTTATTTACCTTTACATTTCCTAATGCTTAGCACAATAGTAAGTGGTCAATAGGTGGGGGCTAAATGAACTTTTATAAACAAAACATGTATAAAAATAGTCTCGTTTCCCTTTTTAACCTCCCACACTTTCTCAATCAAGCTGACCCATTTCTTTGTAACATTAATTTTTAAAAATCAAGTATTTTTCAAGACATTTTAAAAAATAAATTTGAAATCTGTTCATGGTTAAAAAGAAAAAATATATATAAAAACATAAAATGGAAAGCAATAGACCTTCTTCTAGCAACCCATGATTCCCATTTCCCAGAGGTAGCCACAATTATGTGTTTCATGTTTAGTTTTTCAGAAATTTGCTATGCATACATACTCATACTAATGTGTAAATGCATATATATTTATTTAACAGTATGTTAAATAGGCCCTTAAGCTGAGAATCATAGATGGGAAGTATAAGAATTCCCTTGATCTAAAGAGATGTGCTATACAAGTTACACTGAGTTCTGCAGCCAACGCCTGTGTCCAGCCTATACATGAGAAGGCTAGAGACATTAGAAAGTGAGGCTTTCTTTTAAAAGCATTGTTACTGTGTATGCTTCTCCCCTATAATAAGCCAAATGAGAGGAGTACCAAGAAAGGTACTTACTGAGAATAGGGAAGTCTGCCAGGAGGGAGACCTAAATGCCACATTCTCTTTCTCTTTCCTCCCCCCGCCCCCACCTACATAGGTGCTTACTGAGCTGAAGAAACTTGCTGGCCAAATGTTGCAGGACAGGAATGGAGCCTGGTGACAGAATATGGGAGAAATTAACTGATGTCCACTGGAATTTATGTAGACTGAGGCCTGTGCTTGTTTCTTACCTGGAAAAATCCAACAAGGAGGATTTCTGCTCTGGCGATCTATTATACTAGGGGTTCAGTTAACCCCCTACATACAGTACATCAAACATTCTGAATAAAAACATATATCTAAAATTTTAAAAATTTAATGAATGGGTAAGCTGAGACCAGAAACAACAAAGAAGTATAAATCTATTTTAGTAAGAGAGAACTGGAGATGGCATTTGCCCTAAGACTATCTGTTCATCACTATTAACAAAATCTGGGTTTTAATTAACCACCTGTACCAGAAACAAGAGGTAAAGTCTGGGGTCTGAGTACAGTAAGACACCAGAGAGGAGAAATCTATACATTGAACCAACATCTGCAAAGTGCCACTCTCATTGAATGAACTAGGGAAAAACCCACTGTACAAGATGAGATTGTGGCCATATATGCATATTTTGTCTTTGGATCTGTATAGACAGGAAAAAATATATATCCCCTGAAATTTCCTAATCATAAGCCTGAACTCTACCTATAGGGCACATAAAACTTCAAGCTAACAATTTAAAGAGAATCGGACACGCAAAGACCGCAGTTATTGAAGTTATCAGGAACAGAATACAAAATAACTCTTTGATAAACTTCCAGTATAATAAAATGGAAAGGAAAATACGAGGACAGAAAAAAAGACTATTGAAACTGGCCAATCAGATTTGAAAAGGAGCCACATAGTGGTTCTAGAAATATAAACATTAATAGTTAATATTAAAAATCATTGTATGGATCAAATAGTAAATTATACCTAGCTGAAGAAAGAAGGATGGACCTAGAAAATAGGTCTAAAACAATAACACAAAATATAGCACAAAGGCACAAAGAGATGAAATATAGTTAAAGAAATCTGAAGAGATGTGAAAGATAGACTGAAAGGCCTGTGTATGTTTTATTCTAAGGCCTAGAATGGTTACAGAGAATGAGGAAGTTATGGATTAATTTTCATTTATCTTGCTTATGATCTTTGGCTTCCTGAATCTGAAAATGTACGTCTTTCAATAACTCATGAAAATGATCAGCCATTGTTTTTTCAAATATTGTTTCTGTTGGTAGTAATTTTTTCAGTGTTTACTTGTTTGGAATGGTTTTTTCTTTCACCTTCCTCTTGAAAGATATTTGCACTGAGATATAGAATTGAAAATCTGACAGTTATTTCTTCTCAGCATTTTGAAGATGCCATTCCAGTAACTTGTTTTTCATTGTTGCTCTTTGGGACAGCTGTCAATCAAATGTCATTCATTCCTAGTGAGCTGGGCTTTCTTTCCTCTACTTTTATTATTTATTTATTTATTTTTCAAATTTTATTTTGTCGTTATACATTGTGGCTGATTATTGCTCCCCATCACCAAAACCTCCCTCCCTTCTCCCTCCCCCCCTCCCCCCCAACAATGTCCTTTCTGTTTGCTTGTCGTATCAACTTCAAATAATTGTAGTTGTTATATCTTCTTCCCCCCCCCCCCCCGGTTTGTGTGTGTGTGTGTGTGTGTGTGTGTGTGTGTGTGAATTTATATATTAATTTTTAGCTCCCACCAATAAGTGAGAACATGTGGTATTTCTCTTTCTGTGCCTGACTTGTTTCACTTAATATAATTCTCTCAAGGTCCATCCATGTTGTTGCAAATGGCAGTATTTCATTCATTTTTATAGCTGAGTAGTATTCCATTGTGTAGATGTACCACATTTTCCGTATCCACTCATCTGATGATGGACATTTGGGCTGGTTCCAACTCTTGGCTATTGTAAAGAGTGCTACGATGAACATTGGGGAACAGGTATACCTTCGACTTGATGATTTCCATTCCTCTGGGTATATTCCCAACAGTGAGATAGCTGGGTCGTATGGTAGATCTATCTGCAATTGTTTGAGGAACCTCCATACCATTTTCCATAGAGGCTGCACCATTTTGCAGTCCCACCAACAATGTATGAGAGTTCCTTTTTCTTCGCAACCTCACCAGCATTTATTGTTCAGAGTCTTTTGGATTTTAGCCATCCTAACTGGGGTTAGATGGTATCTCAATGTGGTTTTGATTCGCATTTCACAGATGCTGAGTGATGTTGAGCATTTTTTTTTTCATATGTCTGTTGGCCATTTGTATATTTTCCTTAGAGAAATGCCTGCTTAGCTCTTTTGCCCATTTTTTAATTGGGTTGCTTGTTTTCTTCTTGTAAAGTTGTTTGAGTTCCTTATATATTCTGGATATTAATCCTTTGTCAGATGTATATTTTGCAAATATTTTCTCCCACTCTGTTGGTTGTCTTTTAACTCTTTTAATTGTTTCTTTTGCTGTGCAGAAGCTTTTTAGTTTGATATAATCCCATTTGTTTACTTTTCCTTTGGTTGCCCGTGCTTTTGGGGTCGTATTCATGAAGTCTGTGCCCAGTCCTATTTCCTGAAGTGTTTCTCCTATGTTTTCTTTAAGAAGTTTTATTGTTTCAGGGTGTATATTTAAATCCTTAATCCATTTTGAGTTGATTTTAGTATACGGTGAGAGGTATGGATCTAGTTTCATTCTGAACACGGCCAGGCCAGATGATGACTGCACCGCACAAGTAGGCACTAGAGGTGGGAGAGGGAGAGGGGATGGGAGGGGTGGAAGGACAAGGTGGGAAGGCAAAGGGAGGAAGCTTTGAACTGGATACGTGGATAAGATTAAATCCTTGATATTAGTCTGAACTGGACTTTTTGCTGTCGATAAATGAGCCTTTTTGTTAATTTGTGAAAGTGACAAGAGAAAGTTAAGGGGGTCTTCCTGAGATATTGTCCACAAAGGAAGAATTTACAGAGCTTGTTTGAAACCCAGGGGAAAACAAGTCAAGTTTCTTCCTGCTTGCACTTTACCAAGTTCAATAAACTAACAAATTCAGATTACACATAAATGTTTCTCCCTTCACCTTTTTTAAATAACAGCTTTATTGAGATATTGTTCAAATGCCATAATATTCACCCTTTTAAAGTATGTAATTCAGGGGTTTTTTAGTATAGTCACTGGTTGTACAACTATCATCACTACCTAATTCTAGAACATTTCATCATCCCCAAAAAGAAACTCCACATACATTATCAGGCACTCCCTATTCCTCCCTGTCCCCAGTCCCTGGCCACCACTAATCTATGTCTGTCACTGTGGATTAGTCTCTTCTGAACATTTCATGTATGTGGAGTCATACAATATGTGGCCTCTTGTGTCTGCCATCTTTTACTTAGCACGATGTTTTTAAGGTTCATCTATGCTGTAGCACGTACATCCTTTCTTAGGCTGCATAATATTCCATTATACGGCTATATCACATTTTGTTTATCCTTTCATTGGCTGATGAACATTTTAGTTGATTCCATTTTTTGGTTATTATGAAAAATGCTGCTATGAGCATTCATGTACAAGGTTTTGTGTGAATATCTGCTTTGAATTCTCTTGAATATTTACTTAAGAGTGGAATTGTTGGGTCATATGATAAACTCTATGTTTAACTTTTTGAGGAACCACCGCACTGTTTTCCAAAGTGACTGCATGATTTTACATTCTCTCCAGCAATGCATAGAGCTTCAAATTTTCCACATCTTTATTAAGACTCGATGCTGTCTTCCTTTTACTTTAGCAATCCTAATGTGAGTAATATGATGTCTCATTGTGGTTTTGATGTTGAATATCTTTTCATGTGCTGATTGGTCATTTGTATATCTTCTTTGGAGAAACGTCTGTTCAGACCCTTTGCACATTTGTAACAGGGTTGTGTTTTTATTGTTGAATTGTAAGAGTTCCTTTTATATTCTGGATACACATCCCTTATTACACATATGACTTGCACATATTTTCTCCCATTCTGTGGGTTGTTCTTTCACTCTCTTTATGATATCCTTTGAAACACAAAAGTTCTTAATTTTGATAAAGTTCTATGTCTCTATTTTTTCTTTGTGGCTTGTGCTTTTGCCTCCACCTTTTTTTTTTTTTTTACACAAATGCAATCATACTATACATAAGTCTTGAACATGCATGTCTTAATAATTCTTGAACATCTTTCAACATATCTACATTTATTTATCTATCTGTCTACCTGTCAGTTATTAACCTGTATTATGTATTCTTTTATGGCTGCATAGGATCTTCTTGTATGGAGGTAAATAGTAAGGGCCCTGCTGATAGACATCCAGGTTTTTACAATGTATTGCTATTACAATGCTATAACAGTATTTCTGAGAATATACATTTACCAGTGTGTGTGATTATTCCCACACTGAACATTTCTAATTGTGGGAGTGCTAACTTAAAGAGTATCTGCATTTAAAATGTTGAGAGGTATTGCCCAATTATCTCCAGTAATGTTACATATATTTTTATATATTGTCCTCTAATAGTGTTTGAGAATACCTTGCCAAAATAGGGTATGATCAACACTTTTTATCCTTACAAATCTGATAAGAAAAAATGATATCTTATATTGTATTGCCTTTAATTGTGTTTGAAGTTGACAACCTTTTATATATTTATTGGACATTTGTACTACTTTTTCTATAAAGTGTTTCATCATAATCTTTGTCCATTTTTCTAATGGATTATTTGTCCTTTTATTAAATTTTAAGAGCCTTTTGTATGTTAAGAAAATTTGATTTTTCTCAGGCATGTATGTTGTAAACATTTTTCTTATTTATTTATTTTTTAATTTCTTTATGGACTTTTTGTTTTATAGAAGATGTTTATGTAGTCAAATTTGCCACTCTTTTTTCTTATGAATTCAGGCAAATTCTTAGTTTATTTGTTTCCTTTATTTTTTCTAAGCATTTTTTCCCATAGTTCCAGTTGTAAAGAGTCTGACATTATTGGCTGATTTTTAAATATTTAATTATAAAATCACTGTACACAATTCTTTCAAAACTTTATTATATATATTGCCTTGAATAGCGCCATGTACCTAAGACCACTGGATAATTATTATTAAAAAACACTTTCAAATTTATATTCTAATTTTACACTTTTCCATCTGAGGTCGTCTAAATATTTTAACTCAAAACTTAAAATGAAAATTGCTTTGGCACATCCCACTAGTGAGTAAAGCCAATGCAAAATGAAGTTTTATGCATAACGAAGTCTATATAATTCTTACTATTTCAGTAACAAGTTTCAATCACTTTTTAGAAAAATTACTGGTAAAATAGTAATTGCTTACTGAAAGGTTGAGAGATAACAGACATTTGAGCCTTTGTATTTGGAGAAAACCCTTTTGTTCAGTCCAGGAGCTCTAAAGGTTCCCAGGCAGCAGTCAAAAGGGGTGTTTCCTAACCCTAGTGACACCTGAATACATGTCATTCACAACAAAAGGAGAGTTTCAATGCATTCAGGCAGGAGGTTAAACAGAGAGCCTTTTCAGAAATGAACAGAAGAACGTACAAGTTGGAATTGAATTAACTTAACCTGTTACCAGAACTATGTTAACTCTGTTTCTGTTTTTTATTCCAATCCATATTCTGCAAATAATTGTGACAAGAGTAATTTAAATCAGCCATTTTTTTGGTACCCTTCATTATACGTCCAAACTCTTACAATAAATATAATTAAATCAACATAAATCCATAGTTTGAATTTTTATGATTAATAATGACAATTTGAGATATATAGGAGGTTAGTGATATTATTAGAGTTTAGCTATTAAAATTAAATCAATACACTAAAGGCATATAATTATAAAAAAAAATCTTCATGGCAATAAGACTTACAAATTAAACTATAAGGGAACTGTGCATAAGAATACATAATTAAGAACTAAATAAAACAAAACAATTTCAAAAGTGTTATATGAAATATGTGTACAATGGAATACAGAAGTTGAACTTGTAAGTTATGATTTCTAACTTATGATTTCTAAGTTGATGTTCTACAATTTTTTTCACAATTCAAGAGGACTTTATAGAAAGAATAGGACTCAAGCTATGTAAAGGGATAGTAGAGATTTGTACACACAGATCTGATGGAAAACTTGAACCTGGAGTATAAGCAAAAAGTACAAAGTGTGCTTCTTTGTGTGTGTTTGAAGGGGAGGAAGAATGTTGGCTGAGGATTACAAAAACATGTTAATGTTTGGTCATGGGTGCTTGTTGGACAAAGCTGGGGAGGCTGGGAGAAAACAATGGTTACCCAAAACCTTGAGGTTGAAACCAAGATGAGAATCTGAGCCGTCTGATCCAAACTGGATGATATCTGGAAGACAAATCTGATCTTGTCACACCCAAGCGCAAATGTCTTTTATAACTCCTCACTGTGTAAAGATAGTGTCCAATCCCCATAACAAGTTATGCATGTTATGGATAAAAGTTACCTTAAATATATTTTTCTTCCAGCCCTTATTAAACCTGCATTCCAGCCATTCCAAACTTACCCCATGCCTTGTCCATGCTATGTTCTTTTATCCCTCCTTAACTTTCTTGCATGGTTTGTACTGCCTGTTTTCTCCTTCTCAACAAACCATCTTGCAGACTTCTATTCCATCAAATCCAACCTCAGTGACTACTCTTAGAAGATTTTTGCTATTCTCTTAGAGAGAGCATTTCCTCTTCCATGATTTTGTGACATTGTTCATTCTGATAGTAATTACTTATTTATGGATCTTCTTCCTCCCTCTACTTATAGCTACTCAAACTCAGAGACCACATGATACTCATGCATGTATTTGTATCTGGTTTCAAATCCAAGTCATATAATAGAACAAACTCTGTGTTAATAAATATAACCCTTCACTTTAAAAAATAAGTATCTGAGAAATTGGAATAATCCATGAGAAAATGCATTTATAATGTGCATTCTCCAGAAGTAAACCTCAAAGGCAGGGCTGGTGTCTTCTGCCAATATAATAGTACAAGCCCTCCTCTTTATAAAAATCTGATTTGAGGTGATTTGACAGGCAAAATTCCATAATAAAGTCGTAATTTATGATTGATTCTTAAAATTCACTATTGATCTTCAGGATTATAAAACTAGTGATTATTTCTTCCAATACAGTAATGTGCAAATTACTTGAAAATATTCAATTATGCCATAAGAGATGAGAAAACAAATGGTATGGATTAAACTCTAAGAACTGTAAAGCATACGCAGTAAGATGAGGCTCACAGGATATACTCATGTTAAGTATGGATGAGCAAACAAGTAGCATATGAGAGATAGGCAAAATCATAACACATGAAAATATCAAGAGTAAATTGATAATCTCTAAGACAAAGATAGAATAGAAAATATGATGGAAAAAAGTGTTACTTAAAGATAACAAAGACGTAAAGACCGATTCATAATCATGATACCTCTGGGCCATGGTAAAACACATTACAATCTCATTCTGACTCCACATGTTTTCAACCCAATAAACATGAATAAAAGCCATAATGACTCAGCAGGCTAACTGGCCTGCTGAGTTGTGGCCAGACATAGTTGCCCCTGCATTTTCTGATAGAGCAAGTACGGATCATTGGCCCCAGACACCACTTACTTTGTGGGCCCCTTGTTCAAACTCCAATTATGATTTTCATAATCACATCAAAAGCTGGGAAACCTGGTGCAGCAAAGAGAAAGAGATAGGAACTCTGCATAAGGGATTCAGGTAGTATGGTACTGCTGCTTATAACCTATTCTAAGTATGTTAACCCACTCCATCTTTTTTCCCCAGTTTCACACTGTATGATTGAGTAAACTGTGAGTAGAGCATTTTAATTTTGTCTGTGAGCCTTTCTGTTCCACGACCTGTGAGTTAGCTTGCTTGGTGGTATACTTGGAGGATACCATTGCATCAACGTAATTCTCCATGTGAAAAGTAAAACTATCGGCTCTATTGGATTCTTTGGAGTTACATAGCTTAGGTGAAGTGAATAAATGAAAGAATAAATGACATAAGCCAAGAAGATGACCTTTTCAATCAACAACATGTTCATGCTAGCTAAATAATCATAAAACATTTACGAAAATTAATTGTGACTGAAGAAATAATTACCCTGTTAAATAGTAAGAGCCATAGGCCCTGCTGCAAACATCCAAGAGAGAATTGGTAGAACGGAGTTGGTGAAATCTTAACCCAGGAGGCAAAATATGAACTCTAATGTGGCTTCTGTCACTTCCTAGATGGGTGACTTAATTGGGTTGCTTAACTTTATTGAGCCTCCATTTTGTCATGTACCAAATGAGAAAAGAAAATTGTGAAGGTATCCTGTAGATGTGATAAACATTTATAATCAGTTGACTTTAAGTAAAAGAGATTACCCTTGAAAATGTGAGTGGGCCTCATCCAATCCATTGAAGGCTTACAGAGCAAAAATCAGGATTTCTCTGTGAAGAATGAATTCTGCCTCAAGACACAGAAATCCTATCTCAGTTTCCAGCTTGCAGGCCTGCCCTACAAATTTCAGTCTTTCCAGTTGAAAATTTCCAGAATTGCACAAACCAATTCCATAAATCCTCTATTGGTTCTGCTTCTTTAGAGAACACTGACTGATACAACTTTCCTGTTTCTATTTCAAATTACTGGCAAAGTCATTTGAAAACTTCAAAGTGCTATGCCAAGTTAAGGTGTACGAGGGTACTTCAGAAAGTTCATGGATACTTAATGACATATGGGTCCAAGAAGAAATCAAGCAGGAAATCAAAAAATTTATTGAAACTAATGAAAACAATGATACATCATACCAAAACCTGTGGGATACTGCAAAAGCAGTATTGAGGGGAAAATTTATTGCATTAAACGCTCACTTCAGAAGAATAGAAAGATGGCAAGTGAACAACCTAACACTTCACCTTAAAGAACTAGAAAAACAAGAACAATCCAAATCTAAAGTTAGCAGACGGAAAGAAATCATTAAGATCAGAGCAGAACTGAATGAAATTGAAAACCAAAAAACAATTCAAAAGATCAACGAATCAAAAAGTTGGTTTTTTGAAAAGATAAATAAAATTGACAAACCATTAGCATGGCTAACAAAAAAAAAGAAGAGAGAAGACTCAAATAACAAAAATTAGAAATGAAAAAGGCGAGATTACAACCGATTCATCTGAAATACAAGGAATCATTCGAGACTACTATAAACAACTGTACGCCAACAAATTTGAAAATCTGGAGGAAATGGATAAATTTCTGGACACACACAAGCTCCCAAAACTGAACCATGAAGACGTAGAAAATTTGAACAGACCAATAACAATAAAGGAGATTGAAGCTATTATCAGAAGGCTCCCAACAAAGAAAAGCCCAGGACCAGATGGATTCACAGCAGAATTTTACCAAACATTCAAAGAGGAATTGACACCGATTCTTTACAAACTATTCCAAAAGATTGAAACGGACGCAAATCTCCCAAACTCATTCTATGAAGCAAACATCATCCTGATACCAAAACCAGGTAAAGATATAACCAAAAAAGAAAACTACAGGCCGATATCCTTGATGAATATAGATGCAAAAATCCTCACTAAAATACTAGCAAACAGAATACAGCAACACATACGAAAAATTATTCATCACGATCAAGTGGGATTCATCCCAGGGATGCAAGGTTGGTTCAACATACGCAAATCAATAAATGTGATACACCATATTAATAAACTCAAACACAAGGACCATATGATCATCTCTATAGATGCCGAAAAAGCATTTGATAAAGTTCAGCACTCATTCATGACAAAGACCCTCTATAAGTTATTTATAGAACTAAAGTATCTCAACATAATTAAAGCCATATATGATAAACCCACTGCCAATATCATCCTGAATGGGGAAAAGCTGAAAGCTTTTCCTTTAAGAACAGGAACTAGACAAGGATGCCCACTCTCACCACTCCTATTCAACATAGTGTTGGAAGTACTAGCCAGAGCAATCAGAGAAGAGAAGGAAATAAAGGGCATCCAGATTGGAAAAGATGAAGTCAAACTGTCCCTGTTTGCAGATGACATGATCCTATATATCGAAGAGCCTAAAACCTCTACAAAAAAACTGCTGGAATTGATAAATGATTTCAGCACAGTAGCAGGATACAAAATCAACACACAAAAATCAGTAGCATTTCTTTTCTCCCATAGTGAACATGCAGAAAGAGAAATCAAAAAAGCCTGCCCATTTACAATAGCCACCAAAAAAATAAAATACTTAGGAATTGAGTTAACCAAGGAGGTGAAAAATCTGTATAATGAGAACTACAAACCACTGCTGAGAGAAATTAGAGAGGATACAAGAAGATGGAAAGATATCCCATGCTCTTGGATTGGAAGAATCAACATAGTGAAAATGTCCATACTACCCAAAGTGATATACAAATTCAATGCAATCCCCATCAAAATTCCAAAGACATTTTTCTCAGAAATGGAAAAAACTATCCAGACATTTATATGGAACAATAAAAGACCACGCATAGCCAAAGCAATGCTGAGCAAAAAAAATAAAGCTGGAGGCATAACACTACCTGACTTTAAGCTATACTACAAAGCTATAATAACCAAAACAGTATGGTACTGGCATAAAAACAGACACACTGACCAATGGAATAGAATAGAGAATCCAGAAATCAACCCAGACACTTACTGCCAGCTGATCTTTGACAAAGGCACCAAGCCTATTCACTGGCGAAGAGACTGCCTCTTCAGCAAATGGTGCTGGGATAACTGGATATCCATATGCAGGAGAATGAAACTAGATCCATACCTCTCGCCGTATACTAAAATCAACTCAAAATGGATTAAGGATTTAAATATACACCCTGAAACAATAAAACTTCTTAAAGAAAACATAGGAGAAACACTTCAGGAAATAGGACTGGGCACAGACTTCATGAATATGACCCCAAAAGCACAGGCAACCAAAGGAAAAATAAACAAATGGGATTTTATCAAACTAAAAAGCTTCTGCACAGCAAAAGAAACAATTAACAGAGTTAAAAGGCAACCAACAGAGTGGGAGAAAATATTTGCAAAATATATATCTGACAAAGGATTAATATCCAGAATATATAAGGAACTCAAACAACTTTACAAGAAGAAAACAAGCAACCCAATTAAAAAATGGGCAAAAGAGCTAAATAGGCATTTCTCTAAGGAAGATATCCAAATGGCCAACAGACATATGAAAAAATGCTCAATATCACTCAGCATCCGGGAAATGCAAATCAAAACCACATTGAGATACCATCTAACCCCAGTTAGGATGGCTAAAATCCAAAAGACTATGAACGATAAATGCTGGCGAGGCTGCGGAGAAAAAGGAACTCTCATACATTGTTGGTGGGACTGCAAAGTGGTGCAGCCTCTATGGAAAATGGTATGGAGGTTCCTCAAACAATTGCAGATAGATGTACCATACGACCCAGCTATCCCACTGTTGGGCATATACCCAGAGGAATGGAAATCATCAAGTCGAAAGTATACCTGTTTCCCAATGTTTATCGCAGCACTCTTTACAATAGCCAAGAGTTGGAACCAGCCCAAATGCCCATCATCAGATGAGTGGATACGGAAAATGTGGTACATCTACACAATGGAATACTACTCAGCTATAAAAACGAATGAAATACTGCCATTTGCAACAACATGGATGGACCTTGAGAGAATTATATTAAGTGAAACAAGTCAGGCACAGAAAGAGAAATACCACATGTTCTCACTTATTGGTGGGAGCTAAAAATTAATACATAAATTCAGACACACACACACACACAAAAACCGGGGGGGGGGGGAAGAAGATATAACAACCACAATTATTTGAAGTTGATACAACAAGCAAACAGAAAGGACATTGTTGGGGGGGAGGGGGGGAGGGAGAAGGGAGGGAGGTTTTGGTGATGGGGAGCAATAATCAGCCACAATGTATATTGACAAAATAAAATTTAAAAAATAAAAAAAATAAAATAAAATAAAATAAACTATCAGATAAAAAAAAAAAGTTCATGGAAAGATTTGCATTATCTCTTAATTCTACTTTTCCATGAACTTTTTGAAGTACCCTCATACCATCCCAAATGTATCTCAAGTATGTAATTTAAATTGATGAATGTAAATGTACTTATTATATAATGTTATAAAATTCTTTTTGTAAAAGGACCGTGTAAATAATACTTTGAACAAAAATATCACTTTTCAAAAGGAAAGATAGTGGGGAAGAGTCGAATGATACTTATGAACAATTGCTTTTAATTACTTATTTTATGAATCTTAAAAACAAAGGTGAAAAAAGGGGAGAACAGGGCCAACCTTTATTTCTCTTCATCATTCAATATAATTAGAGTAAATAGTCTATTTTTGACTTTAGCAGAATGCTTTTGGCACCAACTTTTTCAGTAAAAGTGAGATTTTCCTTTAATAATTCAATCTAAAAATACACAGGACCTTCCCCTTCTCCCCCATAATCTCCTATCCTTCTCTTTCCCCTTTGTCTCACTATAAAACCTGCCATTTTGGTTAGTCCAGCCCAGACAAGCAGTGATTGCTCCACCTCTGTGAGTACATCCCCAAATAAAAGCTCGCTATGGATTCTACTATTTGTTCTGAGTTCACCATGAACAAGTTACTGAAATCTCTTATACCCTCAGTAGGCAGTCTAGCTGACCAGCCTTTCAGGACTGCTAACCAAACAAATCATTGTTGCAGCATGCCTCTCCTGTCACCACTCTATTTTCCATAAGCCTCATATCAGAATCAGTCTTATTACTTTACAGACATAGCTCATTTTGGATTACAAGACTTGGTTCAATGACTTCAGCTTTACCGCCTGAATTAAACTTACTTTTAAAGGGTGAAGTTTTGACAAACAGCAATTTTTTAAAAATGTAATGCCGAATTTGAAGGTTATTCTCAAAACAGCTTTTCTAAAATCATTTGTAGCAGTGACCTCAATAGATAAGTAATAGAGCAGTGGCCTCAATAGATAAGTAATCGAGCTTGATGACATACAATGGTCATGGGAAACAGAGTAATTAATGTGTACTCGAATGTGTATGTTCTGATAGGAATGTTTAAGAAAAATCAACCTGTAACCATACCTCATTATTCATTGATTTTAAGACTTGTTTGTGGATGTACTAAAAAAATAAAGCAAATTACGATCAGGACAAATATTAAATACTTACTTGAGTGAACTTGCTGAACTATAGTTAAAGTTGAATTTCCTTCTCTAGCCTTTACAAAACACTTATTAACTTACAATTGTCATAAAAATGAAAACTGTTTCTACTTTGCTGTGAACAACAAAAAACTTATCCACAAGTTTTCATTTTTATCTTTATTTTTGGTCCTCGATTCTCAACATCCGTCCTTGAGTTATCAAGCCTGTTACTGTCTCATCTCAAAAAATACATAGCCTTTCTCAGATTCTTCTGAGTAAAGTTCTGATAGATCTTGAAAATCTTGCAAAAGACAAGCAACTTTTTTTTTTTTTTTTAAATCTCTGGAAATGTTTTAAAATATTTATTCCTTGGCAGAATTCTAATGAGTCTTCTTTAATTTTTTTTTTTTTTAATACTGTAAAAACTGCTAAGACCACCTCTTCATTTTGCTGTGTAGCCATGTCCTCAACATCTTTTCTCCAAGGTCTCAAGCACATAAACTGAAAGAAAATATAAAGATAGCAATAAGAATTGTTATGCCTAGATAATTTTACCTAAATATTTACAGGATTTTGTCAGCTTCTTTTGGTTGGGTTTGGTTTTTACAAATTCCTGGAAATCTAGAATTCCTGGACTATATACGAATTGCAAGATTTATTATTTATGAAGACAGGGACCATGTTCTGCCGTGTTCTTCCCTGTTGGACTCCCAGAGTCCCACAGGGAGCTCCGTAAATACCTGAATTAGAGAATGAGATGAATGGAAAGAGTAAGTTTTTTTTTTATGAGTATGTGTATTGTTACAAATCATACTTATTCTTTAGGCCCCTTGTCCAATCTCTCCCTCTTCCCCCTCCTTCCCCTCCCACCACTGATAACCCTAGATTTCTTCTCTCCCTCTGAAAGAGTAATGGTTATGCTGTTGATTTGTTGCCTAGATGATTTGTCCAATGCTGAGAGGTGTGTTCAAGTCCCCCAATATAATCATAGAGCAGATGCTGCTTCTGTCACTCTGGAATGGGCTTTGTGGAGAGAAACATCCTATTCTTTTCTTTGGTCTCTACTGGTGACTCTTTTGTGTCAATGCACTCCAGTGGCTGGTGGACCATCTGCGTAGTGGTTGTGACATCTAGCCACTTTCGTGGCAGTCGTGGTTATTGTGGTGGCTGTGGTGGGCCACCCACACAGAGATGATGTTTTTGGCATGCTCCTTGGCGCTGGCAGTGTGCCTGATTGTGATGAGGGGTCCAGTCACTGGTTCCAAACCCCAGGCCCCTGGGCAGGGCCCTGAGGCGCTGGTGGTGTGCCTGGGCCGGAACTAATTTTTTGTCCTTTGCTTACTTCTAAAACAGGGGAACTTCCTGTGGGGACCAGTACTTGAGCTCTGTGGTTGAGCTAAATTGCTGCTTTGTTGCTGTTTGCCTAGGGAAGGCTTTTTGTGCAGCTCAGGGTTTAAAGGCTGACATTATAGGTGCTTCTGGCTCCGGGGTTGTGTAGAAACTCTGATCTGGGCCTGAGTCTTTTCATCAAACTGCACCCCAGGCAATTCTGCATTCCTGACCAGTCTCCTCTGAGTGGTCCTGTGCTGACTGGGGTGCAGATCGGCTGTCCTTGCTGTGCCCCAGTGTTCCCCTGGTGGGCACATCTCCCCCACCGCCCATGCTACAAACACTTCCCATGGGACGGGCCCTGCACCAGTCCCTTGCAATGACTCACTGCCTCTGAATGGCTCCCTGTTTTCAGCTGTTCTGGCTCCTCGCTCCTGCGTGGGTCCACAGGAACCCTATTAGTGGTCTTGCTGTCCTGGGGCCACCAAGGCCCACTTCTCTCCTGCCGCCTCCAAGCGACTTCATCAAAAAGGCACAGCTGTGGCTTCTGCCAGCTCCTGCTCCATGCGCTCAGCAGTTCCAGCCTTAAAGCGGCTGCGGCCCAAAATGCTCCAAGCAGTTTTTTCTTTCTCTCATCGAGGCCTCTCCCCTTTAGTGAACTCCATAGGTCTCTCCTCCTCTTCCCCTGAGCTCCAGCAGCCCCGCTTAGCTGTTGTTACGTTATTATAGCTGTAAATTGGTTGATTTGTGGAAGAGAGTGACGCTGGGGACCGTCTATTCCACTATCTTGACCGGAACTTAGTAAGTTGTTTTTGGATCAAACCTTGGTCTGATTCTGTATGAAGGCCTGCAATTCACAGACTGCCTCTATCTTACTTTCACTGACCATTCTATAGGATTAATAGTGCAATGTCTCTAGAGCCATAGATTACTGCCGGGTCCTTTTCTGAAATGTCTTTGCATCTCTCCTCTTTCTTGTTAGATATGCTCCTAGAGGGCTTTAAGGGAATGATTAAGAGGAAGGGATTCCAGAGTTTACAGACCAAAGTTTTGAACTCAGCTTTGCCATTTATTACAAATGTGACCTTGGGTAAGTTACTAAACCTCCCTCAGTGTTCAATTTCCTCATCTATAAAATGAAGGTAATAATCGTCTCTAACCTGGAGGGAAATAGGGATGATTAAATGAGATAATTCATCTAAAACACTTAGTACTGTTTGGCACCATAGGAATCACTCAATAAATGTTAATCATTATTGTTATTATTACTAATACTATAATTATATTTCTATTTAACTATAAGCTCCATGAGAGCAATAATCATTATTTTTTAAGCTTTGTACCCCCAGTACCTAGTATAGCATTTGGTACGCATTTGTTGAACTGAACTGTGTTTCTGATCTACAGATAGAAATCTCAAGAATAAATATTCCTCATTTTCCCTGATTTCTTGAGGTACAGTGATGGAGTTTGGATGTGTTGTCCCCTCCAAAACTCATGTGGAAATTTGATCCCCAATGTGGCAGTGTTGGAAACTGACTGAGTCATGGGGGCAGATCCCTCATGAATGGATTAATGCTCTCCCTGGGGGAGGGGGGGGTAGTGAATGAGTTCTCGCTCACTAGCTCCCGCGAGAGCTGATTGTTTAAAGGACCCCGGTACCTCCTCTCTCTCTCTCTTGCTTCCTCTCGCCATGTGATCTGCTTGTTTCCACTGGCTGCCTGCCACTTTCCACCATGAGTAGAAGCAGTCTGAGGCCCGTGCCAGATGCAGCTGTCCCAGAATCATAAGCCAAATAAACCTCTTTTCCTTATAAAGTACCCAGTCTCAGGTATTCTGTTATAGCAACACAAAACGGACTAAAACAGAGGGTGTTAGAAAAGAAATAATATATTTGGCCTATGAACCATAAATGCTGATCACCTGGTCTAGATCTCTAAAGTAAAAATTAAATGCCAAATCTTGAAAACGAGAAAAACTAGCTTGCAGCTTTAGAGTGAGAAAATTGAAGTTTGAGCAAAAGCTAAGAAAGAACATCTGCATATTTGTTCTTGTTCTTGCCCGTGGCTCACTTGGGAGAGTGTGGTGCTGGTGGCACCAAGGCCACGGGTTTGGATCCCTGTATAGGGATGGCCGGTTAGCTCACTTGGAAGAGCGTGGAGCTGACAACACCAGGTCAAGGGTTAAGATTCCCTTACCAGTCATCTTTAAAAAAAAAAAAAAAGAATATCGGCATATTTGTGACCTGTTTTTCTTTGCATATGCATCTTGGTTTTAAAAACAATACAAAAAAAAAAAAAAAAGCAAAGAAAGAGATGGCTGGGAAGAGAGAGGAGGGAATGCCAGAGAAATGTGAAGTTTATTTACTTCAGTGTACCCTATTATTATATCGAGAGAATATTCCAGTTGTATGGGTAGCAAAGCAGTTTCCCCCACCCACATAGAAAACTTTGGTGATTCTTCAACCATGGCTAAATGCCAACCTTTCCACATTACTTGGAAGAAGTTTCAAGAAGGTTTCCTTAAAGAAACTCACTGTGTAAATGCATAATGATAATAAGAATTGTGAGATCATTGGGACTTACCCCCTCATAGATTGTGAATTCCTTGCTGAGAAAAGCTTTATCTGCACAACTGCATGTTTTGCACAGCACAGAACCTACCATAGTAAGTGCCATAAGTGGGATAGATAGTGATATTTTCCGTTTTCAATATGTTGGAATGTTGATTTTTCTAAATTCCTCCTGCAGCATAATAAAAGGACTTTTCAACCTCATATACAGCCTTCTTTGAGTACTCGTCTTAAAGTTGTCAGCCCAGAACTCAACTGATAAAGTGATTCCACCAGACAAGGTGAGGCCTATTTAAACATTACATCATCTGCACACACCGAGCCAAGGAAAGATCTTCTCATATGGTACCTCCAGAGCAGCTTGTCCAGTGAACATTTCAGTGACTCAAAGCCATAATGATTCTATTTATCTCTGCTTGAGAAAATATTTTGTAAGTTATTCATCTTGCTCTTAGGAAATTTAGACATATGGAGTCTTTGAGCTGCATAAGACATTTGAGATCATCAAGTTTAACCCTCTTGTTCTTGCAGCTTATCCAGTATCTAGTTGGTGGAAGAACTGCAACTAAAACCCAGATCTACTACTCTTTCCACTACTTGACACTGATTCTTAATTATTTAATGTAAAAACAAGTGACTTTTATTTAAGAGCACTCTTTTCTGTTCCATCTGTAATATAATAAAGGATGTATTTTCCAAGCAATTGCTCTCATGCCAGAAAGTCCTTCAATTTCATTTTTATTTTTCTTTGATGTTATAGTTTTTATTCCCTTTTTAAAACTATGTTTAAAAGATTGAGAATTTTTCTCTTGCAGAGAAATTGTCATTTGGCAAAATAAGTTATTACATTTAAGTTTTAAAAAATACTAAAACTAAGTGAAATTAATGTTACTCAATGATATGCCAGTTATTCATCTTAGGAACATAGCTTAAGACCCCTATTTTAAAGTAAGACATATGCGTAAAACACATATACTATCACTAACAAATATCTACATGTTACATCATAAGTAACGATTTCATTGTCAAGTAAACTAACAGCCATCCTTTTCCAATGAATGTTAAGACTGTTCATATAGAGTCCAGTATTTTCCCTGAGATGACTCTCTTTCTCTTTGAATGCTTTTAGGGCTTTTCTCTTATGAACAGCATCTGATTACCTCAACCTAAGGGACAAGCAAAATCTCACTGGATAAAGCTTCCTGGGAATTAATTGTCTTCTCCGTGCATAGCCATTATCATTCAAGTACTTCTCTTGGAATAGTATTGAAACTCAGTCTATGTCATCCCACTGTAACCTAGAGTGACACTGCCAGGTTTGGAGTCAAGGTTTGGGTTTATTCACACAGCAAACTTAACACAGTTTGCTGTTAAGAAGAAAGGAATACTTACCTTTCAAGGATGTTATAATGATTATATAAAATAATATGTATAAACTTCCCCTAGAGAATGCCTAAAACATAGTAGGTTCTTAATAAATGGTACTACTTATGAAAGTACTTCAAAAAGTTCATGGAAAAATGTATTTGAAAGATAATACAAATCTTTCCACGAGCCTTTGGAAGACCCCTCAGATATTATTTCCCTTAAACAAGACACTCCCACCTTCTAATTCTTCAGGCACTTACAGACCCTCACATTTCAAATGACCAAACCTAATGCCAATCATTAGGTGGTTATATTTGCTCAAGATTACTTTCTAGGCTAATTTACGTTCCTTTTTAATTTTTGTAAGTAGCCCTTATTTAATCACATTTCTGGCATGTGTTCATCACGGCAAGGCTTTTCTAGCCTAGCATTTTCCCTCTCTGGATGACCAGAACGATTAATTGTGCACTATTCCCTTAATTACATAGCCAGGGATTTCAGAGCATCTTAAAAAATTCAATTAAACCTGCTAACATGGCTGTAGCAAACCTTCCTTTATTTAAGGCTACAGAACTGAGGGCTAAGTATTTGTCACAGAGAAAACAAATGACAAATCTGGACATGCAAGTCAACACGCTAGACTAGCAGCTCTTTGTGACCCTGAAAGAACACTTCCATTGACTGATTTCCTCTTCTGCTGGGTTTCAACAATACCTTAGTGAGACCGCGCCCAGAGACAGAAGCACCTTCCTATACTGTTTTGATGCATCCACAGACTCAAGGACAATTCTTCACTGACCTTAACTGTAGAAAAGTGAAGCCTGGCACACTACTTAAGAAGGGCAAGTCAACCTAATTAACAATTGCACTTATTCCTAGCTTTTCTACAGCAATAGTGCTTTGTCCATATCACTTAACTTTTGAATATTTACAGTGTGGGTTGCCTGCTTAGAAATAAACTAGGCCTAGAGCACAGCCTTGTAACACCAAAGTCATGGGTTTGGATCCCTGTACCTGCAAGCCACCAAAAAAAAAAAAAAAAAAGAAAAGAAAGAAAGAAAAAAAAAAAAAAACTAGGTGATATTTATCCAATTTTATTTAGCTTTTTAAGATAATTTTGTCTATTTTTCCACATCATTAGCAGAAAAAGTTATCTGGCTTGAGGTTTAATATATTCCTCCTTGGCATGAAATGAAAAGTCTCCATATTCTTTGGTACACAGTGATTTACTATTTTTGTTTCTTCATGGAGACTGAAGGGGAGAGAAAATATAAATTTTTATTAGTAAATGGTTTTGTGCTTTACTTAAATAATACAGTTTTGTACCTAAGCCCAGAATGAATTAACGCTTATAAGTCAATTTGAAATTATAAGTTGAAATGTATTAATCAAACTGATAGAGAAGAGATTTGAATAAAGAAAAATTCTCAACTATTAAGTTTAATATATACAACATATAACATATATTAATATCAACTGTTATGTGTATGTGTGCATGTGACTGTGTGCATGTGTGTGTAAAATATATTGTTGAGGTAAATTTTGAATTAAGGCAAAATTTAATCCTATGACATAGATTGCTTTAAAGTTATAATCGCTGTGTGAGGGCATTACATGCCATTTTCTTGGCATTTTGAATTTGGGCTATTTAATAATTAAGAATATTTTCTCTCTCAGTATAAGCTCAGTTGTTGTTAAATACGTATTTTTAAAAGGGAGGAGATAAATAGAAAAATAAACCACAGATGGTGCAGTTCTACTATTATTATTTATTACTTGAGATCATTAGCCTGATGAGCACCTTTGCCTTACAAAATTCTTCAAATACTCTAATGTGTTTTTCTTCAGTATTGGAATAAAAGTAGAATTTAACTTAAAAATAATGCAGTTCTTTCTCAGTGGTTGGAAGTTCTGAATTACCCATTCTAATATACAATCAATTTCAGTTCATAGAATAGGTATATATTTAATGACAAACCTGTAGAATTCCTGTGGCTGTTCAATCTGTGATGAAATTCAATTTTGATCATATTAAAAACATTTTCCTCAATTATTCAAAAATATTGAGATGAGAAAAAGGGATGAAGTTAAAATAGAGTTCTTTACAGCTCATACTTGCTCTGATGTAATGCTATTAGACTGGGGGAACATTACCAAGAGCATGGTTTTCTAGCTAGTAGACCAGGTTCAAAATTGTTCTCCAGTTTAATACAAATACATGTATTCAGCAAAGGAAATTGCTGTGTCAGGTGTTGATATGTCCCAGTCAGATTGTTTCCTGTTTTGGAAATCACTGTAGTGAGTCAATCAGGGTTGTGATGGTTGTATTTATCCTCTACATGGGGAATTGGTCACCTCAGTAAAAATCATTTCCAAATAAGTCAGTGGAATTGAAGCTTGGTTTGTAAGACTCACTAAGTACCTAAATATAAAACATTTTGTGTATTTTCCTTTAAATTAAAAATGTTTATTTTTATATTCTGTGATTTTTAAAAAACTTTTTGCATTCATTTATCTTCACAGCAGCCACATTTGTACTGTGAATTTAAATTTCCATTTATGCTATCAAGCTTATGAAATCCCTTCTAGTAAGACAAGATGTAATTTTATAGTTAAAGGATATTCTTGGCTATTAGCAGAGGCACAAGGTTTTGGAAATCACATTTTAGCCAGTAACTTTATTTTTTCCAATCACATTTTCTATATGACCTGCTGTGAATGAACAAACTAATTGATCTAAATCTCATATTAATCCATTTACTACATTAATTTCTTTGTACACCCAACACTCTAACCTTCTTTCCTCTGGTAAATGCACTATACTTTTTTTCCCCCTAATTTTTTAGAACTTTCCCCCTAACCACCTGTTTCTAGTAGGAACTGCCAACTTTAGCATCCAGTCACCTCCAGTCCTGGTGACTGAGCCATACCAGACTAGTAACAGTCATTTCCCAAGATTTTTCTAATTTAAGCAGGGAAGGGACCATGTGAGAGTAAAGGTATTTACTAATTTGGGAATTGTCTGTGACTATTAATTAGGGTTTTCATAAATTAATTTAAAAATTCCTCCTCACATAATAAATATACAGAGTAACCTATTGTTATATTTGCACCTTATTTTAATTTGAAATTTAACATTTTTAGGTAGTCAAACAGGTTTTTTTCTTTTGCTGCTAAGTTTGTAAAGTTTTCTTGCTCCAGAGTTTGATTATTACTCTCAATAGTACATCACAAATTCTCTCTCAGTTTTGTTTACTCACTTTTGCCCAAGTTCCAAGCAGTAGATCATTCAACTCTTCAATGTTAGAAAATGGCAACTGTTTTTACTGCATTAATTGTGAAAAAGAATCATTCATAATAAATAGAACTCAATGAGCAGACAATTTCCTCACTTCAGTGTTTAAGTCTCAAGATCACCTACTGAAAAGTGGATGAAAGCAGAAATGTTCTTTGCAACTGTCTAAAAAAAGAAAAAGAAAAGTCTTTGCACCTGTCACACAGCTGTAGTGGCAGCTTAACAGGGACAAAACATGAAGGGAGTGTGCTCAGCAATTACTTGTCTCAAATGAGGTGTAAATGCCCTGCTGTTTCAAGAATTCCTATGCAAAGCATCAGGACTAACTATATTTTCAATGAACTTTTCGATGAGAGACTCTATCCTGCCTGTCATCTTCCTTCATTTGTGCAAAGATTTCTAAAGGCAGAAAAACATTATAAAATCTCATAGATGAGAATTATCAGAAGTAAAATGGAAAAAAAGTGATATGTATGTTCTTACACTGGAATATTACTCAGCAATGAAAATGAACAAATTACAGGTACACACAAACATGAATAAATCTCATAACAATAATGTTGAGCAAAAGAATTAAGCCACAAAAGAAAATTATTAGTATACACCCATTCATATAAAGTTCAGAAACAGGGATGCGTGCATAGGTGGTTTAAAAAAAAAAAAACTATAACAAAATCAAGGAAGTGATTGTTGTCATAATTGTGGTTATGTCTAGAGGAGAGGAAGGAGTATTCAGTCTGGAAAGAATACAGGGTGGGGAGAGGGCTCCCCTGGGTTGCTAGCAGTGTTCTATTTCTTAACCTATGTGATGGTAACATGAGTGTTTACTTTGTAATTTTTCATTTTATCCTGCATTTTTTAAACATTCCTGAATGTGTTCTATTTTGCAGTAAAAAATAGGCTAAAAATCACTGTCAGAGTTAATTGAACATATCTACTTTGAAAATACCAAATCATTTTTTAAAACTGATATAATTGAGGGATTATTTATAACTGCATTAAATTTAGGTAGGAGGAGACAGATTTTTAGTGAGCAAACTAGGATGTTACCTTTGATTGATGAAAGGAAATCCTTAATTTAAAATGTTGGCAGTAGATTATGGTAAACATACTTAAACAAAAGTAAGATCACTTTCTTATTCCCTGGGGGTTTGCATAAACTACATGACACATTTTTATTCCATAACTGCTTAGATGCTTTAAATATCTTTGCTGAGTTTTCTTTCATTTTCTTTTATATGTCATGTCAAATAAAAAATTAATGGAAGTATTTATAGATTTAGAACTTGATACTGATCAGTTGGAAGCTTTTATTAAGGACAAGTTAGTACAAACATTCTCCAACCAGCACTTAATTCAGACTAGGATCAAATATTTCAGTTGAAAATGCTTTAAACATCTAAAATAATTTTTTGCATTATTATAAATAGAAAAGCTTCAGAGGCTTTATCATCAGATACTTGCATAGCAACAAGGATAACTCGCACTCAATTATTTCTAAAACCTGAAGTTGATATATATGATAAAGTGAACCTGGGTGCGTACCAGACCCTGTGTGATCTGGAGCCCGGCTACCTTTCCTAATTGATTACCTTTCAACGTAAAGCCCTGCTATTCTCCACCTCCTACTAAATAGTTAATAAAATTTAACTGCTTGATGTGTTGTATTTCCATGCCTTCAACTGTTGTGTGAAGACTCTTGATTATGAGTTAGAAAAATCAATTCAAGCTAGGTTACGATAAAAGAAAATTTTGTATAAAAATAAACTTTAAAAAAATATTTAACACTCTTTGTACAATTCCGAATCCAGTACTATTAAAATTTGGTTGTAGATCATTCCAGATTTTATACACAAATGTTTACACACCCACATTTACACAGTTTTTTCTTCACATGGGATGGCACCGTCTATTTTGTTCTTCCAAAGGCATGTTTCATTTAATGGATAACTTTCCAAGACAGTTTTGAAGAGTAAAGTCGAGGTTTACCTTAGTTTGTAATGGTTGCATTATGTTAATTGACCTTTAGAACAGTTTCTACTTTCAGTGGGAATTTGTGGACATTTTCTTGAGCTTATCACCCAGAATCCAAGGAATAATTAAATAATCATCAACAAGAATGGAGGAATCATGGCAACTCTGCACCAGGAATTCTTTGACTTTCCTTCAAGAGCTCTATGATTAATACATCTTTCAATTTAAATTCTCCAGAGAATATCGGATTGGCCCAGCTGGGGCCAGGTGCAACTCCTGGTCCATTAGGTTTGACCAGGTGACCATGGTCACATAGAAAAAAACATAGCTGCCAAGAACCAACATTTGAAGTAGGATGCCAGGCTGTCATTGATTTTTGTCTTTCTGGTGCTTACACACTGTCTTACCACCTCCAAAGAAACAGTTGTTAAAAAGTAGCTTTTAGGACCTTCTGCAATAAGTTCTCCTCTCATTTTCCCCCCTACTTCAGTGTTTTCTGATACCACATGCTAAATTGACAGATTATTTATTGTGACAGGCGCTGAAGTTCAGGTCAAGAGTGGACCGACCCGAGGACCTGCAATGAAGAATGGGAAAAGGAAGTCTGTATGAGACCTGAGTCACAGGTCCTTGCATTCAGTATCCAATACACTCACCTCCACTGCTTTCTCAAGCTGCAGACCTGTATGTCCAGCTGCTTACCATCTCCATCCAGACATCCAATAGACACCTCAGATCAGCATTCCCAGCACTAAATTTATCTTCTCACGGACTTCTACCTTTTCTGGGTTACCTCAAGTAATAACATCTCCAGCCAACTCCTTCCTCACTCTTGCTTTCCAATCAGGTCACCAACTTCTGTCAGCTCTTCCTCCTTAAGGCCTCTCAAATCTCTCTAATTTTCTCCAGTGCATTGCCACTGCCCTCGTTTAGGCTACCATCTTCTCTTGCCTGGACAACTAACTACAAACTCTACTTCATCTAATTCATCTCCTACCTCTAATCTTGCTCCTTACAATAACTTCTTGAGCCTGCAGCCATTGCTGGCAAAACTAATCACTTCACTCCTTTTCCTGCAACTAATCTCTTTTCAGAATAAATCCTAAAATCCTTAGCATAGCACAGAGTAGGATAGCATTGCACAATCTGGGAGGCATTTCGCGAATTGTCTGCTTCTTCCATCTTAGCCCTCTATGCTCCTCCTTTATCACTCTCTGTCTCTATTTTCTCGTAGCTCCCAGTTTTCTTGACTGGAGAACACTGGCTCTGAACCTTGACTGCACTTTACCAGACCAACTAATCAGAACCTCTGAGAGTGGGAACCAGGCATCAATATGTTTTTAAAGTTCCCCAGATGACCAGATGAGTCTAATGTATAGCCAAGTTTGCGAGCCTCTGCAGATCTTTGCATATGTTTACCTGCACTTCCTGACTCAATTCCCAACCTCTCTTTGTCTATTACCTCCCCCCCAACCCCCACCCACTCCCAGCAGCTTCCCAGCTCCTACTCACTCTACAAACCTAAGGAATGTACTTCAAAAAGTTCCCGGAAAAATAAAATTAAAAGATAACACACATCTTTCTGTGAACTTTGTGAATAACCTTGTGTCTTACAAACCACTTCTACTGGGAAGCCTTTCTGGACCCCAGAGAATAGAATTGGTGAATACATGTAGAGTTTTGAATGATGAAACTCTCATGGATCTCTAAATTCATATCTATAAATTATTCTTTGAACCATTTTGTATCTATGTAATAAACAATTTGAAGACTCAATTGTGTTTGTCAGGCTAATAATACACCTACATTCACTGAGTTAACGACTACCGTCAAGGTTTGTGCTGGGTGATTTTTCTACGTTATCTCATTTAATCTCCTCAATCATCTGCTGGGACAACTGAAGCTTGGACAGTGTAACAAATTCTCCAAATACATACTAAAGCTAACGTATAGATATAATATGAGTAACTTTTTAAAAAAAGAATATAAAATATTCACCAGATTTTTAAAAAATCAGATTGCAGTAAATGAAAATTTTGGAAATCTCTCAAAGCTAGAAACTTTTTTGAAGTGTATTTCAAAAATTTCTGATGCTATGGAAAGAACTGTTCAGCAGGATAACAGAAGAATAATAAATAACAATGTTGGAAATGGTCACATACACCAGTGTTTCTGATAAGCACATAAAGATTCAAGTGAGAAAAACTACAAATTAGCTTATTTTGCTTTAAATTGGAAAACAGTTTATTTACTATTTAAGTGTATACTTAAGCGGGTGCCCTCCAAAAGCAATTGTTAGGAACAAAAACTTGAACAGGATTTCTAGAAGTTTTAATGTTACAGGTACCTTGATATGTACTACATGGTTGACAGATATGAAGGCTTCAGAACCAGAACATACACCACACCCTTTTTATTCACTACCCCTTCCTCTTTCCACCCCACCCCTCCGCTCCCCTAAACTCTCATGATCTCTCTCTATTTTTCCAGCTTGCATGGTTTGTTCATCTCTTGTGTAATTACCATAAATAATCAGCAAGATAAGACCTGTGTGGTACAAGTGCCACACCTTGATTGTGTTGTGAGCAACCACTTGAAGTGGGGCAACCTAAACATTTGCACACTTCTTGTTTCAATGTCCCATATTTAAGTATTTCATAACAAGTAAGTCCAATAGGTGAAATATCTGAATGTCTTTTCGTGGTTAATACCTGACCCCAAAGTCACCTTCCTCTATCAATTGAAGTGTTGACTGGCTAAAACACTTGACTCTGCATGCCTGAGATGGGTGTTGATTGCAGCTTAGAATGATTTCTTCAAATCAAAAATGAAAAACAAAAAAAACAATTGTTCTGCCCTATTAAGAACTGAGCAGGGGAAACAAAAGGCTTTGTTCAGCTGTAAGCCACGTACAAGCAGAGGTATGGTACTTGCTTCTGCCAAGGCTAAAACAAAGCAATCAGCAACTTGACTTGAGGGGTCACAAGATCCCAGAAAAGCAACCTTTGGTACTTTCTTGAGCCAGATATTAGTGTCAAAGGAAAGGAAACAAAAAAAAAAAAAAAAAAAAAAAAAAAAACAGAAGTCCCCAATAAACAATAAGATAGTCAGGAAAAGCCCCTATTACGGATTTTTTGGCCCATCTTCTGTCTTCACTGCACTCAAGTCTCCAATAAGTGTTAATCCTCTTTAATCCTCAAGAATTAAAGGGGGGGTCTTCCCAGCTGCAAAAAAATTTTTCATCCCCTTTCTTCTCAAAGAACGTATAAAGTTATTTAGCACGCTATAATGAGCTACCAGTATTGGATAGTTGCCAAATTCTCATTCCTGAGTCATTAATACTACTCCTCCCCACCACACATACATATTGCTGCAGAGAACCCTGAGCATTTTCTAGTTGTGAAACCTTTCCTTTTTTTCCACTCGAGAAACCACTTTAGAAATTTTACACTTGACTCTGACTCCTGCAGTTTAGCTTCCCTGCTTCCTGCACCCACCTGTATCCATGTGTTAATAGGAGGCAACAACAGTCTCACACCGCCCTATGGTCTGGATGCAAAATCCAGAGCTGACCAGTGGACTGTGTCCCATAATCAGCCAATACGAATTAGCAGGGCTGCATCCCTCATTTACATAGGAGGACCTGAATGGGAACTTGGGTGGGAATTTTGGCTATAAAGACTGCGTCTTTCCTTTGTTCGGGAAGACACTGGTCTAGGACACTTCACTCCCCAGTACTCCTTGCTTGCAAGCAAAAAGGCACTGTAACACTGAACAAAGAGCTGTAACACAAAATAAAGAGCTGTAATACTGCAACACTGACGCCGGTCTTGGATTCCTCTGTGTGATCTTCCCCACAACAATACGAGGCCTAAGGTGTGCAAAAAGACAAGTTTATATCATTAGATGGGACTGTATACACCAGTCAGATCACCTAACTTAAAAGCGAAGAAATTGAGGGTCAAAGAGAGAATTTATTTGCTCAAATTCACACTAGTTATTGGCAAATTTGAAAAGGATTCAGATCTCATGAGTTCCAGTCAAGTATATTTTCCTACACCCAACTACTTATTTTAGCAAATTAATTTTGATTGTAAAATTTTATAACACCTTTTGAGATAGCTAAACACGCTTCAGTTATCACAAAACTAGGGGTGAAACCACAACCAAAGAGAAGCACGAGCATTTCGTTGAATTATTTTTTTTAGTGTTCTTTTTTTAAATTTTAGTTTATTAATGTACAATGTAGTTGATTTTCATGTCCCTTTATCAATTCCTCCTTTTCCCTCCTCCCTTTCCCCCTCAACATTATATCTGTTCATTTGTCTTAACAAGTTCAAGGAATTGTGATCGTTGTATCTTCTTTTTCTTTCTTTTTAAATTTATTTTTGTACTGTGTTTCACAAGCTTCACTGATACTAGATTTTTTTTTTTTTTCCTAATATCTGGGTTTTGTTGGCACAATCTCCAATGGGTAATTTGTTTCTTATCATAGTTTTGCAATGATATTTCGACTGTTGCATTTTTCCTTTGATTTGTCAGTGTCATTCTTTCCAGTATGACTAACCATTTCATTGTGTTTTCAAACAAGATGGTACAGCTTTTCTAGAGGAGCAACTGAGTAACCTAAGGAGAGAAATTACCTGCTTACTTAAGATAGCTGACTCTAAACTCTGTGTTTTATGCAGCTCTCCTTCTTGGCCCAGCAGGTGGTTTCTGGAAGAAATCCAGTTGGGCCTAATCCATCATGATAATTTTTCTTAAGAGATCTTGTATCAGTGTTACTTCTCATCCATTTGCCAAACATCGAATAAATCATTTCTCCTCCTCTTTGGGTGCTCCAATGACCAACTGATCTAGATGTAAACTTCATGAAGTCAAGGCATAATCGTTCTTACTTGGCAGCCTTAGCTCAATGGCATATTCATGAATGCCATTCAGTGTCAACTCTGTAAGCACATGTGATGACTGTATCCCAAATGTCATTCCAGGAAACAATGCCAGGTTCTCCGGCATCCAGGGTAACCAACAGGCACATGTTACTGAACCCCAACCTGTGTCCTGACCAATCATGCTACTTCCTTAATCCCAATCTGAACTTTACATTGGAAACTATATCTACCATTTCCCTTCACTTTTAAGTTTAGATCTAACTGAAAATATTGCATGCCCGTCTTTCAGACTGTGAGCTCCTTAAGGGAAATAACTATGAGGTATTTAATGTTGACTTCCCAGTGACTATCAGCCTGATTCTTTGTGGATATTTAATAAATGTGAATCAATACGTGATTTTATAAATACATAAATAAGACATGAAAGAATGTGCTTCAAACCTCTCCCAGACAAAGATAATCCTATTGATATTATACCTTAATTAAGCCCTTTTTTCTCTTCTGCGATAATTGTTTCCTGCCCTTTCCCTAACTGCAGCTCCCATTCTTTATCTCTTCCTCAGAGAAGTCATCCCTTTTCTGTTATGGTCTAAGATTATAGGGAATTGCAAGGTTTGTAGAAGACACTGGTCTCATATATCAAAATAGTAAGGTAACTCATAAATTATTGGATGTTTCCTGCAGACAATGATCAAAATTCCAATTTGCAAGCAAAACTGACACAGTTCATTAAGAGATTACCTGGGACCAGAACACTGGAAGGGATATACCATTTCAAAGCTGGGGAGGCTTGGGCCGACCCCGTGGCGCACTTGGGAGAGTGCGGCACTGGGAGCGCAGCAGTGCTCCCGCCGCGGGTTCGGATCCTATATAAGGATGGCCGGTGCACTCACTGGCTGACCGCGGTGCGGCCGGTCACAAAAAGACAAAAAAAAAAAAAAAAAAAAAAAAGTTGGGGAGGCTAGAATGGAATTCAGTGAGGAAAGAACTGGAAGAAGAGTAGGAGGTACAATACCAGCTGGTGCTAAAGCAGATAACGAGCGTAATGCAACCACAGACACAGCACATACCTTCCCAGCCCCAGCCTCCTTCAATGAGCTCTTGATTGTTGATGGTTGCGCAGCAACCACACTCCTTTCCACATGCCCATTTCAGGTGTTTATAAAGGATTTGCGCCTCCTCCCTTTTTTTTTTCTTAACCTTTTAGGACTGCCTTTGATATTCAGTTATTAGACATATTTCAAATGTACTACTACTTGTTCTAAAAATTGAACCTACTGAAGATGGTCCAGCTGCTATAGAGAGTGCTGTATCACTGACTCCACACACCCAAAACCAATAGCTAAGGCACAGTACTTTAAATGTACAAATCCTTTACCCCTAAGGTCCACTTCTAGGAATTTAACTCAAGGAAATATTCAGAAATGTGCTCATACTGATCTCGTTATTTATAATATTAAAAAACCGAAAACAACCTTTAAGTTAGACGTAGAGACTGGCTAAGTACATGATCATATGTCCATATAATGGACTACCATCAACTACAAATCAAGTTGTAATAGAATATTAGCATTATTATTACAATGGAAACATATTTATTATATATTCTTTTAAAGTGCATGCTATTTAAACTATTATTATGTATAGAAATACATGCATGACACAATACTAGAAGGGTAAGAGCAAAATGTTAACAGTTGTTATTTTGGGGTGATAAAATTATGCTGAACTTTGTTTTATAACTTTGTAGTTATTTGGTATCTTCCTAGATTTCTGATTAGAAGATATATTATTTTTGTAACTAAAAGCATTAATAAAAACAGAACAGGCAAATAAGATTATTTGATGGGAATTCAAGAATAATTAAATTTCCTTCCTGTCCCTCAAAAATAATTTTACAATAAGCTTATTGATGACTAAAATTTCCCATTTAGACGTGCATTTCTTCGTCCCTACTCTGTATTTTTTGCTACAATAAAATTTACCTAAAAGGGGAAACATTAATTTTATTAAGGATTTATACCATAGGAGGCCAATGCTTTTTACACTACAAGTCTTGGCTTAAATACAAAATAAATGAAATGAAATACAATGGAAAATATCTGAGTTCATTCCTTTTAGTAAGGGAAGGTATTATTTTATGATACTTTAATTTCAGTCATATATATGTGTATTGGGACAAGAGGTGAAATGTATTTTCTGTGACAGAACATGGTCAGAACAGTTTGAAAGTCACTGTCATAGTCTGCACACTAGATCTTCTGCTGTTTTTGATTGTGGTGGAGATATCTGTGAAAGGTCACTGGGTGCTTCAAGTGGATAAAAGAGAAATCTCTGGGATTTAAGGACATAGAAAGGGAGATGAGAGCATCAAAGGACAAAATTTGTTCCATGGCTATTCTTGGCTCCCCTGGACTCCCTTGGGGAACCTGAACTGGGTTCAGAGCTCCATTCAGCAGTTTCCTGGAAAAATGAATATTCTGCTGCTATTGCAGTTGTAGTGGATAGAATTTTCCTAGTTACTAAAGTTTAGGACTATAGAATCAGTGTAAGGTATTAGGCTCTTCAAATTCTTACTATCTGTTGGTACCTAAATGAAAAGCCAGTTACTTGCTCTGTGGTGTGAAAGTGGAATTAATCTTTATAAGACATTGGAAGAACATTTTATAATGACTGAATACTCAAGTACATAGATATATTTCCAAATAATATGGCGAAGAAGGTTGTAGTGCCTGTTTTGATCTTCTAGGATCCAAGATTCTAAACAATTTAGAAAATCGAAATTTATCCTGACTTCTTGTTTTGCACCAATTCATGGGTCTGCATCCCGTCTCACAAGTTCTCTGCTCCCACACAATCTGGAACCTCTTGTCTAAGTGAAGAAATGTGGGGAAGATATGCTAAGTTGTATATGACTTTATCTGTTATCTTTTTAGTGGGTATTTATATTTAAAAGAAGACCTAGTACTGCCAGGAAGGATATTTAACACAAAGAAACGAGTGCATGTGTGACAGGCAGGCTAAGAAGAGATGTGTAGTAGGTGTTCCTTAGGTTTTGACCCTCATCATCTTTTAACATCCTTCTCCAAGGTAGACATCTAAGCCACAGCTAAGTGACTTTGGCTCTGCTAATTATATGCACCCAGGTGAGACTCTCGGTTGGAAGGAAATTATGTGGGAGGCAGGCACCACATAAAGTACATTTCCTAGTGAAGATGATTGCAGAGGCAAATGGTTTTCAGGGCTAGCCATTGTAGAGTTTTGGTGTCTAGTGTTTAAGTGAGAGCTAGGATATCTGTGCCCACTAGAGGAACAATAAGATCTTTGCCAGCGTGGTTCTGCAATGTGATTTGAGCTCTCTGACCATCATAGAGATTCTGTGCCCTTTCTAATATCTGTTAATATATTTCTTGCTATTTAAATGAGTGCGAATGGGTTTTGTTGTTTGGTAAGAACCTCACTGATACAGGTTCCTTCCTTCCTTCAGATCATACTATGTACACGAAGGTGGGCAGACTACGGGGTAATCATCTAGTAATAATGTCCGACGGTTCCTCCACATGTGTTATCTAATGCCCACCCAAGGCAGAAAACATCTAATGACAATTTATTGTTAAATTTTTAGTTACTTGAATAAGTTATATTTGGTTTAGGATCTTAAAGGTGAAAATGTTAAAAACTAGGATGGAAGCCTTGACATGTAAAGCAACTCTTCCTTTGCCATTTGCTAAAATGACTCTTTCATTGTTTGTTCTACTACAATAAGATTTTATTAGTGGATTTGCACTAATTAGTGGATTCTGTTCCCTTGTACATGTAATAGTATAAAAGATTTATAAAGTAGATAGAAATATATGACATCCTTTTATACATTAGTTATCGTTTTCAAACTAACATTAAAAACAAAAAAATGCAAAATCATCTTCTTTTTTATTGAACTTATTTGATAGATAATATAAAAGCAGAATTTAATGTAATGCACATAGAGACCAATAAATACTTTTTAACTAAAAGAACAAATGGCTTATAAGGAGAGCTTAGGGTCATGAAAGCCAGAATAGAAAAGATGTCTTACTATCTAAAGGAAGTTTTCATTGATTCAGTGGACCTCATTGTCACAGCAGCCAAACTTACTATGCCATTGCTTCAAGAATTCTGATGAACTCACATTTTAGAAGAACCACATTGAGAAACTCCAGTCACTAACATGTTACACAGTAAAGACAATTAAAAATTTTTTAATCTATATGAATCATTGTATGCATGTATTTGTATTTTTTTTTTTTCTTTTATAAAAAGCTAGAGCTAATATTTTGACTTTTTCATCTTGAAATGTAAAGCTAAAAGTTTAGGAATTGTCATATTACCTTTTGCTTATAACATAATTTGTTAAATGGGGGAGTTTTTGAGACCAGGCTTCAGCCTTCCAAGGCCAATAGAACAGATTAGCAAATATCAGTGATTAATACTTGTACTTTAATCATTTTCATAACCATTTCAGGTAAGTTTTTATCAGCCACCTCTGCTATAACTCTCACATGCAAAGAATCTGAGTTCTGGTACCACTTATGAACAAAAATATTTTATTCTTGCTTTAACATTGCAACATACAAAATAAAAGCATTATGTGTGTCATTAGACTTTTTAGATACCTGTCAGATTATTGCAATAATTAACTACATAGGGAAAAACAGGGGGGGAAATATGCATAGAAACTCTGACCTAAGATAATTCTTGTCAACTCAAAAAATATCTATTTTCAAGGTTTTGTGACCAATTTCATAGGGTAGAGGGCATTTTAAAAATTGCTTTCAACAAATTTCTTTGAAATGATTGTAGAACTGCTTGGAAGAGCTAAGCTAGTATTTCTTAAGCAAGGAGCTGGAAGGAAAAGAAGGGTGGTAGCAAAGCTGCTAAAATAAAAACTTTGGCTTGGATTCCAGTATGAAGCAGCATGAAAGAACGAAAGTTCTGAAGGTAGACAAATCAGTGTTTGAAGGTCCACCATTTGGTTTCTGTGTATTTAATCTCCCTATTCTTCAGTTTCTTTACTGTTAAATGAATAAAATACCCACCTTTCAGGATCTTAAGTTTTGCAGGTTTTTTTGTTCATTTGTTTTTATAGCTGGCCGGTACAGGGGTCAAACCCTAGATCTTGGTGTTATCAGAAATTTTAAGAATTGAATCAATGTACTTTGCATAGTGTATGGCATGTAATAAGCTGTTGGTAAATGGTGGTAGTGGTGTTGATGAAGAAATTGATGACGCTGCTATTTTGGGGAAAGCAAGGTAAGAATAGGGTAGTGTTTTCTACAACTGGCTCATCAATTCTCAGGCTGCACCACAGACCCATTAAAGCAGAACTCCAGAGGGTAGGACCTAAAAACATGTATTTTTTAAAATCTCCTGGTGACTGCGTTAATAGGCTAATTTTGAGGGCCACTGGAATTTAGTAAAGGCTGCTAGCATCCTACTGACTTTTGTGGTGTGAAGGAAACCAGAACCCCCAAATGTCTAAGTAACCATGAACTGTGAATGAATTAAGTGAGCTTCTTTATAACCATGTGGATCTCTAGATCTGATGTTGGGATTACCCTCCAGCTACATGCAAAGTTAGTTTGCTAGTTTAAATAATCTCTTCAATTAAAAAATAAGTAAATAAACACATAGATGTTAACATTCTCTCTAATACCTATAAACACATTGGAAAAGCAAATAACTAAGCCTATGTTGATCCATAAACAATATCTCTATCCTCACTATATCATCAAGCTGAGGTCTGATTGAGACTCGAGTGAGACCTGAGGCAAAGCTTCCAAACCTCACTTGCTTTCATGTTCCCATTAGTGGTCCTCTAATCCTATTCCAGAAAGCTAGAAGCCACCAACGGGTTACAACCCTAATCCTGACCCTGAAGTCTTCTGCTCTGGCAGGCAAGACAGACCCACAGACACTTCTCTGCATCCTTAATTGAGGAAGAAAAAATAAACCACCATATTTAACACAAAGATCATATTGCAAAGTTTCTTTCATGAGGAATATGAGGAAAAAGAAAGCTTTATATAAAATCGTCAGCCATAATTATTGGGTAATAATAAAATTCCCATTGAATTACATAGGATGAGATGCAGGTCCAATAATTACATAGTGTGTTTTAACAACACTCTAGAATCACTAATTAGATAGTCCAAACATCTTCCCTATGAGGTAGGGAAAGTATTGTCATCCTTGTTTTGCCTATAAGGAAATAAAAATGCAGAGTGATTCTATAACATGCCTGAAGTGATACAAATGAGTCATGCTAAGTTAAGATTAAAACCCAAAACTTTGATTCTGTTATTCCTAGAAGTTGCTGCTCTTCTTTCTCAGATTTTATGCTAAAACATTGTTCTTTATGGTTCACTATTATCATTTCTGATTAAAGGTTTTATTAAAATCATGCCATCCCACTGTATTTATAGCTTATTTCTTCTGGCTAATTTAAGAACTTGATAGACATTCATTAGACTGTCATGATTCTAGGGTCATGTGTCTATTTTCTGATAGGTATGAAGAGAAATAAAGGAGATGACAGAAGAGATGTAAAGAAAATAATGAGATATACATTATAGGATATGTATACATATATAAACATAAGCGGTCTTCAAAAAGTTCATGGAAAATGTGTGTTATGAAGAAATTAGGCCGGGATTGCAAATTTTTTTGCACCAAAATACACTCATCTTAACTTGTTATAACATGTCTGAACAGGATCCAGTTTGAAGAATTAGGAAGAATAAGACATCAGTTTGAAAAGAGCCCCTGTCAGGGCAACATGAATTCTGTAAAATTCAAGCAGGTACAAACATCAAATTGATAGTGAAGGTTGGATGGAAGAATGGTGAAATAATTGATACTTTATGAAAAGTTTATGAGGACAACACCACAAACAAATCAACAGTTTACACATGGATAGTTCATTTTAAGAAGGGACGAGATGCTATTGAAGAGGTAGCCCACAGTGGCAGACCATCCACATCAATTTGCAAGAAAAAAATTAATCTTTTCATGTCCTAATTGAAGAGGAGCCACAATCAGCAGCAGAAACAATATCCAACACCACAGACATCTCCAGCTGGTTCAGCTTATACAGTTCTGACTAAAAAATTAGACTTGACTAAACTTTCTGCTCAATTGGTGTCAAAACTGTCGCACCCAGATCAGCTGCAGACAAGAGCAGCTTTCAATGGACATTTTAAACAAGTAGGATCTAGATCCTGCAGCTCTTCTTTGAAGAATTGTAACAGGAGATGAAACATGGCTTTTGCAGCACAATCTTGAAGACAAAACATGATTAAAACCACGACTACCCATAGGTAGAAGGGGTCCAGTCAAAGCAAAAGTGGACCACTCAAGAGCAAAAGTCATGGCAACATTTTTTGGGGATGCTCAAGACGTTTTGCTTGTTGACCTTTTGGAGAGCCAATGGATGATAACTTCTGCTTATCATGAGAATGTTTCGAGAAAATTAGCCAAAACTTTAGCAGAAAACACCTGGGAAAGTTTCTCCACCATAACAATGTTCCTGCTCATTCCCCTCATCAAACAAGAACAATTTTGTAAGAGTTTTGATAGGAAACCATTAGGCATCCACCTTACAGTCCTGATTTGTCTCCTTCTGACTTCTTTTGGTTTCCTAATCTTAAAAAGTCTTTAAAAGTAACCCACTTTTCATCAGTTAATAATGTAAAAAAGACTGCATCAACATGGTTAAATTCCCAGGACCCTCAGTTCTTTAGGTATAGACTAAATGGTTGGCATCATCACATATTAAAGTATATTGAACTTCATGAAGCTTATGTTGAGAAACAAAGTTTTTGTTTTTTATATTTATATATTATTTATATATTTTATATATATCTTTTAATTTCATTTTTGCACAAACTTTTTGAAGCCCCTGTATATGTTGTGCACCTACCCTAGACTGTGAGAACACACACATACACATGCATACCCTAGGTAACCCATAAGCCCAGTCCTTTATCCCAACCCTCCTACGCCTTCAGCCACCCTGCAGCTACCCTCTTACCCCATCATGTGGTATGAGGCTCATATAAGGTAAAGCACAAGAATTCTTTATAAACCTACATGTGCGTTTAGTGGCAGAGGGAGGTGGGGGGCAGCGAGAAGTGATGTAAATATTTATTGTTACCAAAAGTGAAATGGAACAAAGTCAGTCAAAACTGAAAGGGATGCAGAATCATGCCCATGAAAGCCCATTAGAAACTAGTAAGCAACCACCGAAATTCCTGCAACTTCTGAGATGGAGCGTATATTTGAATTAAACTTGAACGTAATTTAGTTGAAATATAGTTAAACCCATAGTAGAACTGTGCATTTTCTAGATGCAGGACACAAATTATTCCACTAAATTTTAAAAAACCCATTTTGCATTGTTTAAAATCTCTAGCAGTATACTGAGAAACATGCTCTTGAAAGCTCATCTATTGCACAGAATTTTCTCTCAGAGAACTTAACTTCTGTTATCAGAGTCAGTGGAGAAAATTTAACTTTACATGGCATTTCTTTTCCTTTTGTTTTTCAAATTATGAGAGATTTCAAACTTATAGGAAAGTAACAATAATAGCAAGTAGTCACACTAATGGCCGTGTACCAGGTTTTGTTCTAAGCACGTTACAAGTATTGAGCCTCTAGATTCTCACAACAATCCTTTGAAGTAAATACACCAAATGGTCCTTATTTTACAAGTGAGGACAGTGAGGCCCAAAGTCACACAGCAAATAAGTAGCCGAACTGGGATGTGCATGCAGGTTATTTGGCTCCAGTCTGAGCTCTTAATCACTTCTTGATGCCAACACTTTGTACAAAGAGAACATAACTCCCGAAATCTGATCAATGTTAACATCAGGCATATTTCCTCCAGATTACTTTCTTCTTCAGGTGGTGGGAAGATTACACACAAAACAGAGATGGTCGACCCTCACTTTGTGCCCTTCACAGTGAGTTAACATTAGTCAGGAAAGAATTAGTTTCTTCACCGGTGGCATGGTGTATCTTTGAAAGTTTATGCTTGAAAATACCGTACGTATGTTAGAAAATCTGGTTTAAAAGAAGTTAAATTGTTGGTCAGATATTTAAAGATCCTAAAAAAAGAAAACAAGAATAAAAAAAATCCTTACAGTATTTTGCAAATTTTGGTGGAAAATTTATTATTCATCAGGGGCGTTCACCTTTAACAGCAGGAGAAAAAAAAAATGAAAAATACTGTATGGGATTCAGAACAAATTTTGCTTGATTTTATCACAATTCGTTGTCATCGTAATGAACTCCTTGATTCAGTTATCTTCTTTCCAGGGTGTGTGTTCTCTTATGGGCTTTGCAGTGGTACTCAACAGCTAGAGTATTTATTACTGTCAGTGTTTTTGTATAATTTAGTTAGTGGATTTAAGATTTAAGAATTTCTGTAATATCTCACACTTCCATATAGCAAACTGTTTTTCTGGGTCAGAAAAAAAATCCACATTTTTCTTACTGCCTATCTCCTCTTTTAGAAAAAAATTTTAAAGATTTGTTAAAGTCCTAAATTTTCCATTTCTCTTAGTTCTTTTAAAAGTCTGGTCAAAGTATTTTTAGCATGCTGAAAAGCTGAAGCAGAGTTTTATTGGACTGTTTAGGGTTGAGTTTAACAGCTGCAAAACAGTGACTTCTGAATGTGAAATAAAGACTTACTTTGGCAATAGATATATTCAAGCACCCATTAAAGCACATATATAAGTAAATCATTCAACGAATATTTATCAAGCTCCAGTTTCAGGCAGTGTATCAGATATGGGGACACTGTGGAAGACAAAAACTCCTGCCCCGTGGAGCTTACACTGTAGTGAGGGGTTTTGCATTTTATCAGATATCTCTATTATCAGAAGAGTGGTCAGCTCCATCTTAGATATCCATAAAAAATGGGTTACTTTCTGTTATGGTCTAAATGTTTGTGTCCCTCCAAAATTCGTATGTTGGAACCTAATCACCAAGGTGATGGTATTAGAAGATGGGGCCTTTGAGAGGTGATGAAGTCATGAGGGCAGAGCTCTCATCTCTAAGAATCGTGCCTTTATAAAAGAGGCTTGAGGGAACTTCTTATCCCCTTTTGCTCTCCCACTATGTGAGGATTCAGCATCTAGGAGGGACCATCTATGAAGCAGAGAATGAGCCCTCACCAGATGCTGAATCTGCTGGTGCCTAGATCTTAGACTTCCCAGCCCCCAGAACTGTAAGAAATAAATTTCTGTTCTTTATAAGTTACCCCGTCTAAGATATTTTGTTTTACCAGCCTGAATGGACTAAGACACTTTCATACATTAAAATGAAACTGCTCACCTTGTTTAGGAACATATGCTCGCCAAATGGTATTTGAATATAAAGGATGTACTTGCCTGAGCTTTAGTACTCTGTTATCAAATCTGTGATTATAAATCAGTTTTACTCTGATGGAAACTTCTTCAGTTAGGGATGCCATAAAAAGAAGTAATGAGGTCAGATAAATTTATCAGCTGTAATTAAAGCTCAAATTTAAATCTTTTCTATTTTCAAACAGATGTCCTATTCTCTGAGCTAAGAAAGCAATTTACATAATGGTCAGCTGCCAAAAAAAAGAAAGCAATTTACTCTGTAAATTTTTTTAAGAAATAAAAATAAAACAAAAAGGCTTCTAGTTATTTATTCCTCAGGTGCTCAAAGATTTGGGACACCGTATAGTAAAATTAAACATTTAACTTGACTTAAATTTATTTTATTTTATTTTTATTTTTGATTGAAACATAATTGATTATACATATCTATGGGGTACAGCACTGAATATCAATACCTGTGTGCAAAGTGTGATGCTTAAATCGGGATAATTAGTATATTCAGCCTTACACATTGTAATCATTTTTTGTGGCCCTTTAACAGTTTCTCACTCACTCTGCCCCTTACCCTCCACTTCCCACCTCCATTGGCCTCAGTTCTATTCTTTCCTTTGGAAAGTTAAAAAAATTATTGTGATTGTTGTATCTTTCTTTCGTGGTTTTTTTTTTTTACTTTTTTATTTTTATTTTTTTAGCTCCCATTTATGAGTGAGGACATAGCATTTCTCTTTCTATGCCAAGCTTATTTCACTTAACATAACTTTCTCTAATTTATCCATATTGCTGTGAATGGCAGAATTTCATTCATTTTTATGGCAGAGTAGTGTTTATTCCGTTGAGTATATATACCACATTTTCCTTATCCAATCATCCATCGATGGACATTTAGGTTGGCTCCAATTCTTGGCAATTGTAAATAGAGCTGTGATAAACATGGGAGTGAAGGGGATCCCTTTGACAAGACAATTTCCATTCCTTTGGGTATATGCCCAGCAGTGGAATTGCTGGATCTATCTATAGCAGTTCTATCTGAAGTTGTTTGAGGAACCTCCATATTTTTTTCCATAATGGCTGCACTAATTTACAATTTCACCAACTGTATAGGAGGGTTCCTCTTTCTCTGCATCCTCACCAGCATTTGTTATTCTCTGTCTTTTTCACAATAGACAGTCTAACTGGTGTGAGATGATATCTTAATGTAGTTTTAATTTGCATTTCCCTGATGCTAAGTGATGTTGAGCATTTTTTCATGTGTGTATTGGCCATTTGTATATATTCCTTTGAGAAATGCCTATTCAGCTCCTTTGCCCATTTTTACTTGGATTGTTTGTTTTTTTATGGTTAAGTTGTTTGAGTTCTTTGTATGTTATGGATATTAATCCTTTGTCAGATGCATAGTTGGCAAATATTTTCTCCTATTCTGTAGGTTGTCTTTTTGCTCTGTTTCTTTTGCTGTGCAGAAGCTTTTTAATTTGATATAATCCCATTTGTTTATTTTTCCTATTGTTGCCTGTGTGTTTTGGGGGTCATATTTATAAAATCTTTGCCCTGTCCTACTTCCTGAAGTGTTTCCCCTATGTTTTGGTATATGGTGAGAGGTATGGGTCTAGTTTCATTCTTCTAAGTATGGATGTACAGTTTTCCCATCACCGTTTATTGAAGAGGCTGTCCTTTCCCCAATGTATTTTCTTGGGGAAATACATTGCCTTTGTTGAAGATCAATTGGCTGTAAGCACATGGGTTGATTTCTGGGTTCTTGTTTCTGTTCCATTGGTTCAACTGTTTTTAGGCCAGTACCATGCTGTTTTGGTTATTATAGCTTTGTAGTATAATTTGAAATCAGGTAGTGTTATGCCTCCAGCTTTATTTTTTTGCTCAGGTTTGCTTTGGCTATTCAGGGTCTTTTGTTGTTCGATATGAATGTTAGGATTGTTTTGTCTTTTCTGTAAAGAATGTCATTGGCATTTTGATGGAGATTGTATTGCATCTGTAGATCACTTTGGGTAGTACAGACATTTTCACAAAGTTAATTCTTCCAATCCAAGAGCATGGGATGTCTTTCCATCTTTTTGTGTCCTCTTTAATTTCTTTCAGCAGTGATTTATAGTCTCATTGTAGAGAACTTTCACCTCCTTGGTTAACTTTATTCATACTTTATTTTTTAGGTGACGATTGTAAATGGTCTTGTTTTCTTGATTTCTTTTCTGCTAGTTCATTATTGTAGTATAAATACACTATTTGTGTTGATTTTGTATGCTGTAACTTTACTGAAATCATTTATCAGCTCTAAGAGTTTTGTTTTTTGTTTATTGTTTTTCTTGTAGTATCTTTAGGTTTTTTATATATAGGATCATATCAATATTGCAAAGAGAGACAGTTTGACTTTGTCTTTTTCAATCTGGATGCCCTTTATTTCCTTCTCTTGCTGGAATGCTCTGGCTACTACTTTAAATACTATGTTAAATAGGAGTGCTGAGAGTGTTCCTGTACTTGTTCCTTGTTCCCACTCAGAATGATATTGGAGGTGGGTTTGTTGTATGTGGCTTTTATTGTGTAGAGATACTTTCCTTTTATACCTAATTTGCTGAGAGTATTTATCAGGAAGGAATGTTTAATTTTCTCAAATGCTTTTTCAGCATCTATTGAGATAACAATATGTTTTTGTCCTTGATTTTGTTGATATGGTGCATCACATTTAATGACTTGTGCATGTTGAACCATCCTAGTACCCCTGTGATGAATCTCATCTAATCATGGTATATAATTTTTTCTGACATGTTACTGTATTCTGCTTGCTAATATTTTGTTGAGGTTTTTTGCATCTATGTTTGTCATAGATATTGGCACGTAGTTTTCATTTTTTGTTATATCTTTGTCTGATTGTGGTATCAGGGTGATGTTGCCTCAAAGAATGCATTTGGGATGGCCTCTGTTTCAGGTTTTTTTCAATACTTTGAAGAGAATTGGTATTAATTCCTGTTTAAAGCTTAGGGAGAATTCAGCAGTAAAGCCATCCAGTCCTGGGCTGTCTTTGCTGGGAGACTGCTGATTACAAAAAAAAAAAAAAAAGTAACAAAAACAGTAACAAAAAATGGCAAACTCTGGGGAAGGGGGAGAATATAATTTTCAGACTTACCACGTAATTAAACTCAAATATTCAGTTTTTAACACAACAAAAATCACAAGGCATACAAAGAAGAGGCAAGTATGACCCATTCAAAGGGAAAAAATTTTAAAAAGACACTATCCTTTAAAAAGACCTGATGGCAGATCAACTAGGAAAAACCTTAAAACAACTGCCTTGAAGGTGCCCAAAGAACTAAGGAAAGATATGGAGAAAGTCAAGAAAACTATGTATGAAACAAAATGGAAATATCAGTAAAGAGATAGAGAACCTAAAAGGAAGCCAGAGAGAAATTCCAGAGCTGAAATACAATAACTGAAATAAAAATTTCACTAGAGGGATTCAAAGGCAGATTTGAGCAGATAAAAAAAGAAAGAATCAGTGAACTTAATGTTAGGACAATGGAAATTATCAAGTCTGAGGAACAGAGAGAAAAAAGATTGAAGAAAAGTGAACAAAGCCTAAGTGATCTGCAGAACACCATCAAGCAGACCAACATACACATTACTGGAGTCCCAGAATGTAACTATGGAGACAACGTGAATCAGAGAACATTTGAAGAAATAATGGCCTAAAATTTCCCAAATTTGAGGAAAGATATGAATAGAAACATCCAAGAAGCTTAATGAATACCAAGTAAGATGATGAACTCAGAGCATCACACTGAGACATATTATAATCAAACTCTTGAAAAACAAAGAGAAAATCTTGAAAGCCATGAGAGAGAAGTGACTCATCACATATTAAGTGATCCTCAATAAAATTGTCCGCATATTTCTCAACAGAAATTTTTTTTATGTAGTTTGTTTTTCTTTCCTTTTTTCCCCCTCAATAGAAACTTTGAAGGCCGGAAGACAGTGGGCTGATATATCCAAAATGGAAACAACAACAACAACAAGAAAAACATTGTTGACCATGAATCTTATATCCAGCAAAACTGTCTTTCAAAAGGGACAAAAAATTAAGATATTCCCAGATAAACGAAAGCTAAGGTAGTTTGTTGCCAATAACCCTGCCCTGCAAGAAATGATCAAGGGGCTCCTGTAGGGTGAAATGAAAGGATACTAGATAGTAACCTGAAGCCATATGAAGAAATAGGCATTTCAATAATGGTAAATACATAGTTAATAATAAATGGTAGTATTATTGTAACTTTGATTGCAATTCCAGGTTTTGTTTTCTACATAATTTAAGAGACTAATGTACTTAAAAGAATTGTTAGTTTATGGTTTGGGGCACACAGTGTATAAAGATGTAATTTTGTGACAACAACAACCAAAAGATGTGAGGACAGAGTTATAAAGAAACAGAATTTTGTATGATATTGAAATTGAGCTAGTATAAATTCAAATTAAGGAGTTATAACTTTAGGATATTAAATGCAATCCCCATGGTAACCATAAAGAAAATAGCCATAGAATATATACAAAAGAAAATGAGAAAGGAATTTAAATATTTCACTATAAAATACACTAAACACAAATGAAGACAGTAATGCAAGAAATGAGGGAGAAACAGCTATAAGGCACATAGAAAATAAATAGTAAACTGCAGAAGTAAGTCCATCCTTACTCAGGAATTACTTTATGTATTATGTAAAAATGTAAATGAATTAAAATCTCCAATCAAAAGACAAAGATTAATAGAATGATCCAACTATATCCCATCTACAAGAGATTCACTTTAGATCCAACAACATAAACAGATGGAAAGTGAAAGGATAGAAAAAGATATTCCATGCAAATAGTAACCAAAAGAGAGCAGAGATGGCTATTCCAATATTGGAAAACATAGACTTTTCTTTTTTTCACAGCTGTCTGGTACCAAGATTTGAACCCTTGACCTTGGCGTTACAACACTGTCCTTTAAACAACTGAGCTAACTGGCCAGACTTCAACATCAAATTTAAAAAGTTTACAGGTGACAAAGAAGGATATTAGAATATTATATATTGATAAAACATTCAATAAAGCAAGAAGATATATAATAATTATAAACATTTATGTGCCTAATAGAACCTCAAAATATATGAAGCAAAAACTGACAGAATTAAAGGGAGAAATAGATAGTTCTACAATAATGGTTGGAGACTTCATATCCCATTCTCAAAAATGAATAGAACAACCAGGCAAAAGACAAGTAAGGAAACAGAGGACTTAAGCAACACTGTAAACCAGCTAGATCTAACAGACATGTAAAGAATACTCTACCTAACAAGAAAAGAATACATATTCTTTTCAAGTGCATATGGAACTTTTTCAGGACACACCACGTGTTGGGCCACAAATTAAGTTTAAATAGGCTTAAAAAATATGTCATACAAAGTATGTTCTCCAACCACAACAGAATGAAATTAGAAATCAATAACAGCTATTAAGTTGGAAAATTCACAAATTTGTTAAAATTAAACAACACATTCTTAAACAACCAATGGATCAAAGAAAAAATCACAAGGGAAGTTAGAAAATACACAGAGATAAATGAGAACTAAAACACAACATTTGAAAATTTATGGGACACAGTGAAGTCAGCACTAAGTGCAAAATTTATAGCTTTAAAAATAAGACCCATGGCTGGCTGGTTAACACAGTTGGTTACTGCACAGTGTTATAACATCAAGGTCAAGGGTTCAGATTCCCTTACCAGCCAGCTACCAAAACACAAGAAATATCTTCAATCAACAACTTCATAAATTTAAGAAGCAGAAAAAGAACAAACTAAACTCAAAGCCAAAGGAAGAAGGTAATAAACATTACAGTAGAGATTGATGAAGTAGAGAATAGAAAATCAAGAGAGAATATCAATGAAACCAAAAATTGATTCTTTGAAAAGATCAAGGAAAATGATAAATCTTTACCTAGATGGACTAAGAAGAAAAGAGAGAAGGCTCAAATTTCGAAAACTATAAATGAAAATGGAAACATTACTGCCAATTCTACAGAAATTAGAAAGATTAGAAGAGTACTATGAAAAATTTTATAACAACCAATTGGATAACCTAGACGAAATGAATGAATTCCTAGGAACTCAAAACCTACCAAGACTAAATCACGAAGAAATAGAAAATCTGAATCAACTATAACTAGTAAGGAGATTGAATCAGTAATAAAAAAATTTCCTAACAAAGAAAATCCCTGGACCTGATAGCTTCACTGGTGAAATCTACCAAATATTTAAAGATGAACCCATATCAATCTTTCTCAAACTTTTCCGAAGAATTGAAGAGGAGAGAGCACTTCCTAACTCATTCTATGAGGCCAGCATTACCCTAATACCAAAGCCAATGACAAAGACACTACAAGAAAAGAAACCTACAGAGCTATATCCCTTATTGTATTAGGCAAGATTATACACACCATGACCAAGCGTGATTTATTCCTGAAATATAAGGATGTTTCAACATAAAAAGTGATCAATGTAACACTCCACATTCACAGAATAAAGGAAGAAAACACATAATCATCTCAATTGATGTAGAATACATATGTGACAAATTTAATACTCTTTCATGGTAAAAACACTCAATAAATTAAGAATAGAAGGAAACACCTCAGCATAATAAAAGTCATATAAAAAACCCATAGCAAACATCATACTCAATGGTGAAGCACTGAAATATTTTCCTGTAAGGACAGAAATAAGGCAAGGATGCCTGCTTTCACCACTTCTATTTAACATAGTACTGGAAGTTCTAGCCAGAGCAATTAGGTAAATAAAAGAAATAAAAGGAATCTAAATTGGAAAGAAGTGAAATTATTTCTCTTCACAGATAATGAATTCAGCAAATTAGCAGTATACAAAAATAAGTTTCTATACACTAAGTGTTTCTATACACTAACAATGAAGAATCTGAAATTATGAAAACAATTCCATTTATAATAACATCAAAAAGAATAAAATACTTAAGAAATAAGTTAACCAAGCAAGTGAAAGACATGTGCAATGAAAACTACAAAGTACTGCCCCAAAAATTGAAGAAGACTAAAGAGATGAGAACACATCCCATATTACTGGATTAACAAACTTAATATTCTCAAAATATCAATTCTATCCAAAGCAATCTACAAATTCAGTGCAATCCTTATCAAAATCCCAATGATATTTTCTGCAGAAATAGAAAAACCCATCATAGTCTGTTTATACAGTCATAACAAAATACCACATATTGGATAGTTTATAAGTGATAAAAACTTATTTCTTACACCTCTGAGGTCTAGGAATTCCAAAAGCATGTTGCCAGCAGGTTCAGTGTTTGGTGAGAGGTACTCTCTCTGCTTTCAAGATGGTGACTTATTGCTACATCCTTCAGAGAGGACTTATGCCATGTCCTCAAATGGCAGAAGGGATGGAAGGGCAAAAAAGAGCCGAATGCTGTGTGAATTTTCTTCTATCACGGCCTTAATCCCAGGACTTCTCATGAGGGAGAAGTCCTCATGACCTAATCACCTCCTAAAACTTCCACCTCTTATTACTAACACATTGGTGATTAAGTTTCAACATATGAATTTGGGGAGACACATTCAGACCATAGTACAACCCTAAAATTCATATGAAATCTTAATGGACTTTAAATAGCCAGAAAAAAAAAGTCTTGAAAAAGAACAAAGCTGGAGAACTCACACTTCCTGATTTCAAAAGTTAATACAAAGCCACAGTATTCAAAACAGCATAGTTCTGGCAAAAAGACATACATGTAGACCAATGGAATAACCCTCACAAAGATAGTCAAATGAATTTTGACAAGAGTGTCAAGACCATTCAGTGGGGAAAGGGCAGTCCTTTCAACAAATGGTGCTGGGAAAACTGGATATCTACATGCAAAAGAATAAAGCTGGACTCTTACATAACAGCATATGTAGAAGTTAACTCAAAATGGAACTAAGACTTAAATATGAGACCAAAAAATACAAAATTTATAGAATAAAACATAGAGAAAAACCTTCACCACATTGGATTTGGTAATTATCTCTTGGCTATGACACCAAAGGCATAGGCAACAAAAGAAAAAAATAGACAAATTGGACTTCATGAAAATTTTTTAAAACTGTGCATTGAAAAACTATATCAACAGAGTAAAAAAAGGCAATCCACTGAATGGGAGAGAGTATTTGCAAATCATACATCTGATAAGGGATTAATATCCAGAATGTTTAGAGAGAACTCCTAAAATTCAACAGGAACAACAACAACAAAAACAACCTGATTCAAAAAAGGGCAAAGGACTTGAATAGAAAATTGTCCAGAGAAGATATACAAATAGCCAATAAGCATATGAAAAAATGCTCAACATTACTAATCCTTGGGGAAATGCAAATGAAAAACTACAATGAGATACCACCTCCCACCCACTAGGATGGCTACTATTTAAAAAGACAAGCAGAAAATAGCAAGTATTGGTGAGGATGTGGGGAACTGAAATTCTTGAGAATTGTTGGGAATGTAAAATGGTACAGCCACCATGGAAAACGAAATTGAAAGCAGGGTCTCGAAGAGATCATTCTACACTCATGTTCATAGCAGCATTATTCACAATAGCTAAAATGTGGAAGTAACCCAAGAGTTCATCAAAAGATGAATGCTTAAGCAAAATGTGGTTTTATACACAATGGAATATTATTCAGCCTTAAAAAGGAAGGAAATTCTGACATATGCTATAATATGGATGCACCTTGAGAACATTATGCAAAGTGAAGTAAGCCAGTCACAAAAAGACAAGCCCTTTATGATTCTGCTTATATCAGGTACTTAGAATAGTCAAAATCACAGAGACAGAAAGCAGAATGATGGTTGCCGGAGCTGGAGGAGAAGGAATGGGATGTTATTGTTTAATGGGTATATAGTTACAGTTTTACAAGATGAAAAGAGTTATGAAGGTGGACGGTGATGATGGTTGTATAATATTGTGAAGGTATTTAATTCTACTGGCCCGTGCACTTAGATATAGTTAATATATCTCAGGTAGATGAAGGGAAAAAATAGTTAAGATGGTAAATTTTATGTTATGTGTATTTCATCATGATAAAAATTTTGGGAAAAAACCTACTCCCCACAGTTTTCCATCCTAAGAACTACTTTTAGTTTTGTCTCTTTTTCCTTTTGATTACATCTATACATTTTAAACAAAATTTGCACATAATTTTTTTGACAGCTGGCCAGTATAGGAATCCAAACTCTTGACCTTGGTGTTATAAAACCGTGCTCTAATCAACTGAATTAAATCACAAACCTACATGCAATTTTTAACTAGCATTTATGGAGTCACTACAGAATAATCCAAAATTGAATTGTGCATTAGTCCATAATTTCAAGAAATTGACAATCTGAAGGTTGAATTTATGAAAAAATAAGCAGTAATTGACTGGATCCTGTTTCATCTAGAGAAATGATGAATAAGGTAGACATGGTCCCATCCCTCATGGATTTTATATTCTATTGAAGGATTTGTGCAGTAAGTAAAGAAAAACAATTACAGGTTATGATAGTTGCTAAAGGGGAAACGAATAGGGGACTCTAAATGAAATAAAGGAGCAGATGTTTTAGAAGATGTGGTCAAGACATGTGCTATTGTCCCATGGGACATTGACCCAAAGATGCAAAAGACGTAGCCCTGATCTCCATGAGCTTTCTATCTGGTAATAGGCATTAGACATGCATATAAATGAAAACGTGTGAAAGAAATAAAAATCATAAGAGATAAAAGTAATATAATATAGAAATGAACAGTCACTAAATAACTCTGATTGGAATTATTCAGGAAGCAGTCATAGACAAAGTAATGTTTGAGTTGGGTTTTGAAAGATGAACATGCTTTTGCTAACTGATGGAATAGTGAGTAAACACACTATGACAAAAGTCGTACAAGGGTGAAACTACATTTCAAATCTAGGAAATGATGAATAGTCTAATATGGCAGAAGCAAGGGAAGGGAAGGCATATGAAGAGACAAAAAGGAGATGACTTAGTAAATGGAACCTAAATCATACTGGAGCTGAAAGTAATTTTTGTTTCTGTAATTGAGGAAAGAGGAAATAATTCTACCCAACACTGACAGCAAGACAAAGAAAGAGTTCATTATGATCCTTGTTGCTTTTTTCTATGTTGATGTATTTCTTACGAAGATTAAGAACCTCCTTAAAACCCATTATGTACCAAGATTATCCATGGACTGGTGAGCCCTACCTGATTCTTTTCCAAGGAACAAAAAGAAAAGGAATTTTCTTAATAATAAATTTCTTAGGCAGCGTATGAACTAGAAGAGGGCATTAATGATTAATGCTGATATTGTTACATAAAATCTATGCATTTTATTTTACATTTAAAATAACCGTAGATTTAGTGACTTTCCTTGTGGAAATTGTAACCTCTTTCAGTTGTTCTATGGAAAATCAAAGTAAAGAGATTATTTTGTTCATGATTAATTAGACTTTTCTAAAAGACGGAAGAAGAGGAGCAATTCATCATGCAGCTTCAAGCATGGCAGAAAGACTAACATGAGGAAACTTTGAAACAGTTGAATACTGCCAGCCATATTTCTAAACATTACACAGTTTAGGGAAGAGTTTTTAATCCGGGTTCATGGATGGGCTTCAGGGGCCAGTAGAATCTCTTAAATCATAAACAAAATTTTATGTACATCTGCATTCCTTTTTGTAATCAGATTATTAAGGAGGTTCAGTGTTTCTCAGCTATGGCCATTGTTGGTATTTGGGGTGGGACAATACTAGTACTTCTTTATTTTTTAATTTTTAAAAACATGTTATTTATTTATTTAGTCAGCTGGCCAGTATGGGGATCTGAACAATACTTGTACTTCTTTGTGAGGGACTCCGCCAGGTTTTGAAGGACATATGGCATCCTTGGAAGCCTGTACATTAAATGCTAGTAGTGATCTCTTAGCCTTTGTGACAACACAAAACCACATTTACAAACACCCTCTAGGGCTGCTTAGATTGAAAATCATTGGATTCAAGATTAAGAAGCATTGCTTTCTAAAGCTTTGATTGCCTCACTTTCGGAAGATTGTTTTTTGCTTACGGGCTGATCTATTTACAGATAATATATGGATGGGATTGGAAACCTCACTTAGGTAGATTAACAGATACTGTGGGAGTATCAGAGAAAGAGAAGTGGAAGAGTAGAAAGAAAGTGTCAGAATGAAACAACTGAATTTAAATTCAAAAGTTCAAGTAGTTCTAAGTGATGACAAAATTCAACCGTTGCCATGGAAGTGGATGGCTCATATGGGTGGAGATTAATATCATTAGAGATGAAGAGGTCAAGGAACAAAATGACCCTGTTCTTGGATGAGTTATTGATATGTCCACTGAAAAGATTCAGGATGATGACAGGACTTGAGAGGAAAGGAAATCTATGTTAGGTAATAAATATAACTTTAACAAGTGAACCTAACATTTGACATTTGAAAATATGTTCAACATCTCCAATGGTCAGGAAAATGCAAAATAAAAAATAATCAGGTACTATTCACCAGTTTGAAGTCACAGAATTATAGGTGTAGTAAGCAGTAAAAAGGCAACAAATCATACATATGCTGTTATGAAAATAGAGAAAGGTGTGGAAGAATACTCACCAATTTGTTTGCATGGTACATAGGATTGAAGAGAGGAGAGAGATTTGAGTGATATTCTTACACATCTTGACTTTTTCTACTTCTCATAAGTATGACTACTTTACCATTAAAAAAGTTATCATGATGAGCAAAACAATCTATTTCCTCAAAAGAGTTCACAATTTTGTAAAGGGGATGAGAGAAGTATACAAACAGCATCAACAGGCAGAACAAGTGATGGGCCTTCAAAGAGATCAGTAAATTAATAAATAATTTATTGAGGGCATAGTCTGAGTAAAGAGCTCCAAAATTTTTTCTCATACCTAATAATATGTTTAAGAAAAAAAACCTATTTAAGTTTTAATTCCGATGTTCATGTAGAGGTTGTACTATAGTGAGATCTACCTCACAGGAATTTTTTTTTATGTGAATTAGGGGTTCATTCAAACATTTTTTTTATAAATTATTTTAAAAAGTAGTCATCAGTAGCTTTGTAACAATTGACAAACAGTATGTAGAATTTGACAGGCATTTCCTGGCACGTCTTAGTTCATTGCCTGATAAGTGTCCTTAAAACTATTCACAGTGTCTCTACATATTGCCTGGAAATAGTGTAGTGTCTTACCAAACACAGCCCATCCCTAGCCTTTGGCTATAGATATGGTATTACATGTCATGAAAATAGATAAAGAAAAATAAGAAGCAGCAAGCATATATGAGGAATTAATCTTAACCCAAGGTGATGAAGAATTGCTGCATGTGAATGGTGTGCTGTGCAGAACCCAGGATATAGAAACCACTCCTTCAGCACCAATCGTCATGGTATTGCTGGGTTTTTTTCCTCCACCCATTTTGAGCTAATGTGTTATGGTAGGAACTATGAACCTGGGAGTCATCAGTGAACTCCACCCCTTATCCAGTTCCACAAGAACCGTAAGTAGGTGGATAGGTGTGCAGTAGGGTGGTGGCCCTGTCACGTCCCTCATGCCCCTGCTAGTCCAGTTGTTGAGCCAACAGGAGTTTGCAATCCTATAAGGAATAAAGGACAAGTTCTATCTAACTTATTATCTTCAATTATATATAATTAGAAACTTCACTTATTACGTGATATTATAAGTGCATAGACTCATTATAAGTGCATTGACAAATTCCAACCCTACAGTTTCTAATTGTATGACTTGGAATGTTATTTTGTCTCCCATTCTCAGATTCTTTGCTTGTGAAGACAGAGATTGTACTGTCTTCATAGAGTTTTTGCAAAGATTAAGTGAGAAAATACATGAAAAGCTCCTCGTGCAAAGCCTGCTCTGAAAATGTTGACTCCTCATCTATCTATTTCATGCTCTGATCCTGACTCCCATTTCATTTTCCACTCACTTACTTTCTGTCCTTCCTGGCTCTTTCATTCTTTAAATGGATTTTCTTTCTCTGGTATAGTTACGATTCTTTTCTTTCCTTAAATACAAATATTGTGCCCCTTTTAAGTTCTAGCCATCAGGGGGCCACATAATAAGATATAATTCCATTCACCCTGACCACAGTGGGAATCAGAGGGTGGAATCAAAGAATCAAAGCAGAATCAAGTAATCCCAGAATGTTGAAGAGATGTTAAAAACCATCTAATCCAACTCTGAATTTTGAAGATGAGGGAACTAGATGTTTAAACAAATGCAAACAGGAAATTGTTATAGTTTTTCAAATTACTAGCCCCCTCAACAATCTATAGTTTAAAAATAAATTCTATTTTCTTTTAAAAGTTTTCTCACTTTCAAGCCATTTCTAAAAAAAAAAAGACACATGAAAGCACATAAACCTCCTTTAGTAACAAAGCTAGTTTGTAGATTACTTTCTTTAATTCACTTCAAATAATTTCAAGTCCAAAATGAATCCACATATTCAATTAAAAATGTATAATCTCTAAATTTGGAATATCTCAGGTAGATTTTAAGTCTTGCTTTAACACTCAGCAAATTGAAATTTGTCTGTTTTTAGATATTCAAGCAACTTTGAATAGTAAAGCAATCTCTTAACTTTGAACACTCATTCATTCTAAAATATATACAAATTATACAAAAAAGTGTTCATATGTACCTAGAAACTAATAGAGACGATGATGCCATAATTGAAAAATATCCTTAAGCAAATATCCTATACTACTGAAAGTATAAATTAAAAATTTAAACAACTAAATAAAGGAATAAAAAATCTACATAGCTATTTATTTACTTTTCACACATATACCCAAAGTCCTTATGTCTGGAAAGATGTTTTGCATTTCTCTGTTACTTGTTTCTTACATTATTGTCATTTAAAAAATGTTGCTCTAATACTTTTAAGAACAATCCAGATCCAAGACAGTCTCACCACAGAAATGCTGGTGGCCGTGACAGTTCTGTCTGTGCCTTAGATCTGTACTAGAGAGGACTAAACATCCAGAAGCTCCATAATTAACATTCCACCAATATGGAAGCATTCAAATATATTCTCATGCTCAAGTTATATTTTAAGAAAAGGCACATATAAAACTGCCCATAAAATGCTATCTATAGCTGACAGAATTAAGATAACATTTTTATATACATGGAACAAGCCAAACTCTGATTTTCACTGAGGCTAATGAGCATGCTGACAGATTATTGACTTTAGAAAGATGGGAAGGAGAGTTTTGTTGTTATTGTTAATATCTTCTTAGAAAATAATTTAGTAACTCTAACACAATTTATTTGACACTTAATCATAATTCTTAGATCCCCTGCACATAGTGAAAAGTGATCATTTGATATAGGAGGTGTCTTCAAAAAGTTCATGGAAAGATTAGTATCATCTTTTAATTCTGTTTTTCCATGAACTTTCTGAAATGCCTTCATATTGATTCATTCGTTCACTGAAGAAATATTTCTTGATTTCTTCTTAGGGGCCAGGCAGAAGGCTAGGATAAAATCTAGAGCCAAACAAACAAAGGCAAATTCCATAGTCTTTGTCCTCATGAAAATGATGATCTAGTGTGGATGGGAGTGGAAGATTGGAAATGGATGTTAATCAAAGAAAAGTAAAATTACAACTGTGATAAATGATATGACGAAGTAGGTGATGTTATGATAATTAAACTGGAGGAGGGGTTAGAGAAAGCTTCCCGCGAGACTGAAAACAGAACTGAGATCTGAAGGACGAACGAGGAAGCTGGGCGAAGAGGAGGCAGAGGGGGCAGCTCTCTGGGCAAGTGGAACCACCTGTGAAAGACCCTGTGATGGGAGGAAGCATCTCCCATTTCAGGAAAGGAAACAACCTGGAGCAGAGAAGGCATGGTTCAAGAAGAGGCTTGGAAAGGAGGGAATTCATATTATACAGGGCCTTGTAGGCCAAAGTAGGATTTTAGTCTTTCCCAAGAGTTATTAAAAGCCATTGAGAGAAGAATCACAGGATTAGATGTGCATTAGGAAAAGGTCACTCTGGCTACTGTGACAAGAATGGATGGTCCCAAGAGAAACGTGTGCACATGTGCAGCATGTGACATAAAAATGTTCATAGCAGGTTACTGTTCTTGATAGCCTTAAAGTAGAAGCAGACCAAGTGCTCATCAAGAGTAGAATGAATAAATACGTTGTGGTATAAGATACAATGGATTGCTTCTTAATTATGGGAATGAATGAACTACAGCTGTGCACTACAGCGTGAGTGGACTTCATGCACATAACGTTCAATGAAAGAATCCAGGCACAGAACGACACATAAAGTATGATCTTATTTGTATAAAGCTAAAAGCAGGCAAAACTAATGTTTTAGACGTCAGGATAGTGGTTCTACTAAGAGTGGGGGAGAGGGCTAGTGAAGTCAGTATAAGGTGACCTTCTGCGGTGCTGGCAATGCTCTATATCTTAACCTGGATGGTAAAGAGGTGTTGACTTTGTGATAATGCATTGAGCTGGATATTTATGCTTTATGCAGTTTTTAGTATAGGTGTAATATCACACTTAAAGGCATATTTAAAAATTTAAGAATAGATTTTGGAAACTTATTGAATGGAGTTCAGTTAGAAAGCAATGGCAGTAGTCCAGGTAGGAGAAAATGATTGATCCTTAGAACTTGCTGATAATGGTGAAGATGAGTAGAAATGGACTTATTAGAGAGCTATTATTTAGGGGGCAGAATAAACAAGATTTGGTGATGAATTAGATATAGTGTGCAAGGAATGAGGAGATATCAAAAATGATTCCTAGAAGCGACCACGTTAGGTAGGAAAAGAGGCAGTCCTCTGTTTATGAGAAGGGACAAAGTACAGAATGGATGAGGATAAGGGTAGGTTTCCATGTTCGGTAGCATAAAGGTAAAGGGTCAGCCAATGATCAGCTGTGGGAAAGAAAAAGGGAGGGAGAGTTGAGGTTGTTCAGAGAGCAGAGGAAGTTTGAGAAACTAACAGGAGAGAGCGAAAGAGTGAGTGAACTGAAGAAATATAGCAGGATTGCTGAATGGTGCTGAGAAATCTAGAAGTTGATTATCATGAATTTGTACTGAGCATTTTACCTTGAAGAGTGAGTGATTTGCTCCAGCACCATTCAGATGCTCTTGTCCAGGTATGAAGAAAACCAGTAAGTAAGATCACACATGACTGGACTTTTGCCAGATGGGTGTGATCAGTATACTTTTGGGGTAATAAGTCAAAATAAATCAATGAGAGATTTTGATAAACTCCAATTTTCCTTCTCATCATAAGGAAAGAGAATCTTCAATAGGCACCTGTCCCAGAGTTCGCTGTACATATGGAAATTCACCTGAGACGTAAGGGAGAAGATGAGGGAAACCGGCGTGATGAAGGTCGTAGGTCTCCAGAGTTACTCTACCCCTCTCCTCGCTAAGCACACTTTCCATTGCCCCTGCAGCCACGGTCATGTTACCATTTTCTCTTCTTCTTCTTCTTCTTTTTTTTTTTCTAATTTTTTCTCTTCATTGTTCTTTTTTATTCCCAAGTCCCTTTCTCCTCCTTATGTCCTCTCTCCTTATCAAGATTGTATGGAAGACATAAGCACAAATTGGACCCACTAAAGGTGTTAGGGACCCTGGCAGAATTTGGTCAGGAGAAACTGAATTGAGAGGAAGCTTAGTGTTTCAGCTTTTTGGACACATTATTCTACACACAATTTCAGGCTTCAGTAACCAGTGGGCCTCATTGCAAAGACAGCAAGTCCATACAACTTCGGCAACATGCCACCTAGCATTTGGACCCTTGGTTAAATTGCAAATAAAGCAATTTTATCTTTGGCGTGTGCCTATCTCCCTTTCTCTTTCTTCTGCTAATACCTCATTTATTTATTCAGTCAGTCATTCTGTCATTTATTCCACAAAGATACATTGAGTAACTACTATGCATCAGACACTGAGCTAGTGTCCTCCAGCAACTCATACTTGGGGTGTTTCATCCCAAAAGGACTGCCCCTCCCCCGTAAATTATCCTTCTCTCTTCCATGACTCAATCAAAAACAAACATTTCCTGAGGGATGCTGATTAGATATTTTATTTCAGTAACTGGTTCTGATATGTGCATAGCTGATAATAACTATAACCATATGCCAAGCTCTCTCCTGTGCGCTTTATAAGTACTAATCCATTTAGTCCTCACAACATTCTATGAGGTAAGCACTATTATTATCTCCATCTTAAAAATGAGAAACTCAAGGCATGGAAAGGTTAAGTAACATGCTCAGCAGGGAGGTGGCAGAGGCAGGACTTAACCAGGCAGTTTCTCCAGAGCTTGTGTTCCTAATCATTGCCCAAGCCTATATACCTGAGGCTTGTGGTGAGGACAGAAGAGGCGCTGCATTTCTAACAGGCTCTATTATTGATTAAAATTTGCTTTCTGCTTTAAGTTGACTCTTTTGATCTTATCATCAGAAGTCCGATGGTCATTAGGGTAGGGTTATTCTGTTGGTATTGAATTTTGTATAAACACTAAAGAAAGTAAAATTCTATTCATGGCCCTAATTTGAGGAAAGACTTCTTTATGATCATTGGGATTGATAATGAGAGTATAGCACCTATGAATTCCTGGACCCGGCCCAGCTGACTTGAGGGAGGCTGAGAACTATACAAAGAAGCAGAAAGAGGAAGGGTGTACACTTTGCAGTCTCAGAGAGGGAGAGAAAACAAGAAGATAAATGGCTCAATCAGACAGTTAATATATCTAATTTCTATTGAGTCAGGGAATTAGAAGAAATGTTTGTGAAACTTTTATGATCAGTATCCGGTTGGGAAGATTAAAACCAGTGGATTAATTTTTAATTTAGTCTGTAGAGGAGGAAAAGAAAGTGGATAAAACAAATAGCATGAAATTCCCAAGATGCTCAATTTTTCTGTTCAGCAGAAAAGGAAAAACTGCACATAATACTTTTGTCTAACCGTGTAAGGATACAAAGGAGAGAATGTATCTCTTTTAATATCTCTGCCTCGGTGATTTTATTTATTCTCACAAATTTGTTTTCATTTTTGCGTTCATATATTTGGTTTTTGCTCTATTTTTATTCATTTGTTCACTCATTCATTTATGTACCTATTGAATAAATACTTTTAAAATGTCCCTTATCTGCCATATTTGTTCTGGGTGCCACTAATACTATGATAAATAAGATGAGTGTGATTCCTAGCCTAAACAGAGTTTATAGTCTGAGGGCAGAGGTGGTAGGTAGAGAGGATCAATCAAGAAATAAATGAATAAGATTAATGGGTATGAGAATAAGTTGCATACAAATAAAACTGGGTGATGTGTTGGAGAGGGACTGGCTGGGAGACTGTTTTAGATTGAATAGTGTGAGAAAATTATGTGACAAATAAATAAATAATGGATCGAATGAATAAATAAATGAATGATTGGGGATGATACATAGGTGCACAAATAAATAATAAAAAGTAGCATGTGACAAATGTAATGACAGGATTTCAAATAGTCCTCTGCCTGAATAAAAGAAGAAGTAATATATAACTGGAAAGAATTAAAGACGTTCTTGAAGCTAGAGAGGGTTTTGATAGATGAAAATGATGGGTAAGGACACCCTTGGCTGAGAAAATAAAACGAATAAGAAGAAAAGTAAAAGAGAACACCCACCATGTCCAGCCAAGGGAATGGAGAACAGAGGAATGAAGGAGGGATAAGTGGAGACAGCTATTTGGAAGCAGAGGAAACAGACTGAGGCCAGGTCATGGTGGGCCTTAATTACCATGAAACAAGTTTTAATTTTTTTAAAAAAATCGTCAAGCAAATATTTGAAAAGACATTTCTCCAAAGATGATATACTGATGACCAACAGCATATGAAAAGACGCTCAGCATCACTAATTTTGAGAGAAATGCAAATCAAAACCACAATGAGATATATCACCTCATACCCATTAGGATGACAATTATCAGGAAAACAGAAAATGAGAAGTGTTATTGAGGGTGTAGAGAAATTGGAGCCCTTGGGGGCTATTGGTGAGACTGTAAAATGATGCAACTGCTATGGAAAACAGTATGGAAGTTCCACACACAAAAAATTTTAAATTCAACAATTCCCTTCTTGTTATATATCCAAAAGAATTGAAAGCAGGGTCTTGAAGAGATAGTTGAACACTCGTGTTCACACAGCACAGTTCCCAATAACTGGTTAAGCGAAATGTGCTATAGACATACAATGAAATATTATTCAGCCTTTAAAAGGAAGGAAATCCTGTCACATGCTACCACAAAGATAAATCTTGAAGACATTATATTAAGTAAAATAAGCCAGTCAGGAAAAGACAAATACTGTATTACTCCATTTATATGAAGTAGTCAAATTCATAGAAACAGAAAGGAGATTGGTGGTTACCAGGGGCTGGGGCGAGGGTAAAAAGGGGGGTTGTTTAACACAGTGTCAGATTTGCAAGATAAGTTCTAGAGATCTATTTCACAGCAACGTGAATATACTTATCACTACTGAACTGTACACTAAAAAATGCTAATGACAGTAAATTTTAAGTGGGGATTTTTTTTTCCCACAATAAAAAAGAGTTCTTCAGTAATTAAGTCATTAAAATCTTTATGCTGTTTTGTGTTAAACTTCTAAGGAGCTGTGTGTGTGTGTGTGTGTGTGTGTGTGTGTGTGTGTGTGTGTGTGTGTGTGGTGTTTGTGTTAGGTTGCAGAAAAATGTATGTATCTGCTTGGATCTATATTAACCTCATTTATCTAGACCCTACTTATATGGATCTTGGAAACATCCCATATTGAACAACAAGCTAGCCTCAACAAGGGGACTTGGACATTTGCTTAATCAGTCTTTGTCACTCTGGAATTATGAACATGTGCATGTTGAAAAGGTCCCATTGTATCAGCTTCCCAATAAGATTTCACTTGATTACAAGAGCTCTTTTGCTTCTTCCTTATGTAAGTTCTGGGATAATTCTTTAGTTTTATACATTTGCATATTGTCTAGACCTAATGTATTTTAATTTTAAGTTTAATATATTCAATACATAAAAATGAAATGTATTTGATAAATAAGATTGCCCCTTATTTTATATAGATTAAACCAATTATAATTAAATGATATAGCCAAGTCAATATTAGTGTCTAACAATATTTCATTGCTACATAATCTATTTTTTTAGGATTAAATCACAAAAACACATAAGGTGGTACTTAATCATGTTATCATCTACATCAGGTCACAACTACAGAGACAGACTATGTCACTTTACATGTGTTTAACTTTGGAAATCTTGTTTATTAACTTTTATAATTATTGATTTTTCTTTTACTTTTTAGAACTTTCCTGCTATAGTTATCTGTGTTTTGTGTTGCCAAGAGAAACAGATATTTTTTTATTTTTTGTGGCAGCTGGCTGGTACAGGGATCAAGCCCTGGACCTTGGTGTTATCAGCATCATGTTCCAACCAGCTGAGTAACTGGTCATCTCTGAGAGACATACTTTTGAATATAAAAAACTGGCTCATTTTACCTGATGTGAACTTGAGAAGATGACGTTTCTCAGGTTTCAAGACAATATATTAAATGCATGGGAGCACCTACTGGTGAAGGATGATATCGTCCCTACAGACTGGTTTAATTCAACCCTGTAATTTAGACCAAGTTGGAGGGCCTGAGAATTATCAAGCCTAGAAGTGTATGATCAAGAGAATCCTGCTGCCAGACTATGTCTGTTACTTAAAGGTTACAACAGAGTTTCTTAGGCAGAAAACACAAGACTTGAGAAAATACTACAAATGTCATTTACATGGAACCACAACATCTAACAGGTATATAATTGCTTAATATTGATATACTAAAATGTTTCATGAGTGTGGAGACCAGGTCTGTCTTGTTCTCTGAATCCTTAGCATAGTAACTGGCACCTCGAATGTGCCGGTAAGTATTTACTGAATGAATGATAAGTGTTTTGGACATTCTTCCTTAAAACATTTGAACATTTGCCTTATGTTTTCCTCCTCTCACAAGACCACATTCATAATGCATAATAAACAATGACAAATACAATTTGCGTTACATAAATACCCTTTTAGATGAAAAAATGCATCTGTTTGGTTAACTAAAAACCTTGAGTCAGTTAAAATATATATTTAAAATGTCAGTTAAAAACAGATATAATGAATAATGGCCTACACTAATTCAAAAGAAGGTTATGTGGGTCGTACAGGCTTTGTAATCAAATATTGCTAGGTTCAGATTTCGGTGGTATAGCTTTGGGTGCCATGTGAGGTTGGATGAATTACTTACCCTTTCTGTCATCACTTTCCTCTTTTATTAAATTAGAGTTTTGTGAAGATTTAATGAGTCAATGTATATGCAATGCTTCGTACCTACCTTGTAAATAATAAATGTAGCTATTGATTTTTTTTCTAACTGAGGGTACTCACTTTCTTAATTTTCTATGGACCATAAGCTTTTTGTGATAGGAACCATATTTTATTTATTCCCAGAACCTAGCACGGTGCCTGGCTTAGGTTGGTACTTAATAAGTGTGTTGAATTAATAAAGAAAATTAATATTTAAGCAACTATTAATATTTAATATTTAAGCAACTATGACTATTGTGCATAGTACTACAAAAGGTTTTGTATCATACAATTTGTGACTGATGTAGACACCCAATATAGTCATTTAAAGTATATGAATAGGGCATTTTTAACTGCTAGAATAATTTTTAATTCCTTTCAGTAATCAAGGTTTTTCATGATGACTAAGGAATTCACAAAGAATGTTCAGCTCAAGTAACTGTGTGCTGGATAGGGCCTACAGTATATGATAATGTATTTGCACACAGCCACATTCTTTCAGCTACATAGTGATTTTTACTATTAAGGACATTTTTCTCATTCACTTCCATTAACACAACTCCAGCTCACTAAGTAGACAATTGGTTTAGAAAATTCACAATAAAAAGCTGTAAAGCAGCTCTTTACTTGGTAATCAGGAAATGCACCAACAATGAAGAAGAGATTTGTTTTTAATAAAAATATTTTGTACATCCACCTAAAAGCTCTCATGTGGCAAACATTAGAAGTACAACTCCAAAACACATTCAACATATCTAAAATGTGTATCAGTGAAACTGTAAATAACCTGGGTCATATATTTAAAGTGCCTTACACTTGTAAATGAGGATAATTTTTGTTCATAAAGTAATTATATCAAAGGCATCTCTTTAAATTAATGATTTAATGACCTTTACTATTTTATGCACATCTCAGAAGTATGTAATGTTCTTTGGATTTGGGTTCCAATGTGTAATAGATTTTTCTAGAGTTGTGGAATCAAACAACTATTACAAACATTGTAATAGGCTAAGCCAATTGCCAAAATATAAAATTATACTTGGAACCAATGTCTCAAATAAAAACTAACACATTCATTTATACCTTTACTAACAGACCAAAAACTGAGACAAAAAACAAATCACTAACAAGGGAAAACTATTCCCACTGTAAACAAATGTAAACTTGGGTTGAGTTTCAAGATATATCATTCTCCTTGAGATTATTTTAGAGGGATTTTTACAGATTTCCTGTTTACAAGAATGCACACTATTCTAGACTCATGCTTGGCATAATACTACATACTGTAGAAATATAATGCAACATTTTCATAGAATGCAGTTGATTTGACTTAATCTCCAAAATGCACATTTTAAAATCAAGCTCCATAAACATATAGGTTTAACAAAAAAATAACAAAAAAGGAAGCCGTGGTAAAAGTAGTTTGAAAATTGAAATATCCGTTCTTTTTCCTTTTTCATCTCTTCCTCCGTGCTATATTCAAAGATGGCTATTTATTTTCTCAATCTTTTTCATGTTTTTCATAAGATATAACTACGAGAATAATAATATATGGTATACCCACAGGACCACAGTACCACAGCTGTTTGGAAACAGCTGAATGGTACATAAATATTAATTCAAATCACGGATTTTTTCCCCCTCCAAGTTAGAGGATATTGATCGCAGAAAAAAATTCAGAAAATAAATAGGCACAAAAAAGCTCATGGTTTTTTAACACAGAATTTTAGACATCTTTGAATCCTGTACATTATAAAAAGGTCTTTTTTTACTTCAACTCATTGGAAGGATATATTAAATAAGGACTAACTACAAATCTAACATTTGTTTTGGCATTCTTTTCGAAGTTTTAAAACACAAGATATTAGGTCCTAAATGTTTTGATTTTTAAATTATGAAAATTATGCACATATTTCAAATGAGGCCTTTTTACTTTCTTCCTGTACCTTTAAAAGATACATGTCTCAGAATTTCCTTCTTACAACATATAAACTGGATAACTGCTAATATAGAAGTTAAGATTAAAGGATTTTTTTAATATCAAGTTTAAGTTTTGGTTCCATAGTAATTTTTGCCTCACTTTTCTAACAGAAAGTAGCAGTAACTGACAAATAAATAAATGAGTAGCTAATGATACTAACAGAAAAACTTGAACAGACATATTGATTATGATTTTATATTGCATTCCTTCATATAAGATAATTACATTTATTGATAATTTAAAATGTCCTAGTTATCATGACAGAATTGAAAATGTGGAAATGCTATGATGTTCTGCAACAATCATTATGAATGACTTCTAGGTACTCTACCACCTGAAAAAGTAAGAATCACTGACTTAGCATCTATAATGGCTGTGTCTAAATATGCAAATAAAATCTTAAGCCACTAACAACTGATCATTCCATTTTTTTCTGGCCTATCAACAAGGTGGCATCAGCAGCAATAGATTAAAGTGTCAGTCCTGGCTTTTGTACTTCCAACTCCAGGGTACACAAATAGATAAGATCTATTTCATATGACCAGGCCATGCAGATTATTTCTCATTATGTCCAATAAATATTAAATTTACCTAAAACATAATTAATTGCCCTTCTGGTTGCGTAGGCTTTAGAGGTATATTAACATTGACTAAGAGTGCATAGTAGCTGAAAGATTTGCTAAATGCCTTGGCTCATTTTAAACCACAAACCAATAATCTTTCCACTTTGTATTTAGTTTTCATTTCTTGTAAACAATGATTAAATAACAATAACATTAACATTACCAAATTTATTTTCTTTTCAACATCTCCTCTAACTTTTATTGATATTACAGTCCAGTTAGGTTTAAAGGATAATAGTAGAAATAGACCTGAATAAGGGAGTCGGGAGAACTTCATGTGATCCCTAGATTGGTCTCTAAATAAATTGCATGATTAGGGCATATCTAGTGTCAATTTTCTCAAAAGCAAACATAATGTCTGTCTCAAAATATTATCACAAGGATTAAAATGAAATTATGTAAATGGAGATTGTAAATTATAAAGAACCATTCCACTGTATGTTATTATTACTATGATTTTCAGAATCCCTATATTCTATTATACTACTGTAATTTTTAAAATGTGGACTCCTCCTTTGGGCACAAAAACAAACTGTGTATTTCCAGACAGAAGTTGCAATAGATAATGATGCCAAGTACAGCACAGGCTGCAACAAACATTGCTTGGATACTTCTTTTTTGTATTGGCAATCCTCTTCAAAATAAAAGGGTTTATTAACAAATATGTAAGCATCTCATTAAAATTAATCTGTTATGTTCCTGTATTAAGATACTCAAAGTCTAAAATTTAAACATATGACACTTCATACATGTATAGCTATGCTTTCTTTCTTTTAACTACTGCCATTAAAAGAATTTTTTGATATTGAAATTATTTATCACACTGTCAGCTATTTTGTATACAGGTTTAGTTGGCCACTAGTAATGACAAACAGGAATTCTAGCTATTAAACTTAATATCAACCATAAATGGACTGAAATGTTACTCAAAGTTCTAATTTTATGCACCTGGTATCAACCCAAATGCTGCTCTTGTTTCATTTCTGGGACATCTCTCATGTTTGTTAAGAACTTCAGACATACACATACATAGCAAATCTGGTATTCATCCTGAATTCACCTAGAAAATCCTGTTTTACAGGTGAATTAGGCTTTCACTAAGAATTAGTATAAGCCATAATGATTAATCTTACATAATGCATTTGTTTATTTTCTTATGAAAAAATCAGATCATATACTTCCCTGATGCTAAAATCTTATAAAACATTTCTTACTGCCTTTTTTTTTTGTCTCTGTGCTTAGCTTAACACACTTGCATGCACTATAACAGAGTGCCTCTGAGCCTTTACCTAAAAAATAATTTTAAAAAACATGTCAAAACAAATTAGGATATCTCATCTTCATTTTTGATTGTTTTCAGCACTGAGTCTTCTCCCAAAATTTTACATAGTTCATCGAGTCTCTGCTGCATTTTGGGAATTCCAGCTAGCTGAGATTCTAGCTTTTGTTTTTCTTCACTCAATGTTAAACGGATAGCAGTATCCAATTGTTCAAAGCGCCAACCTCCTTCACCATCAAATTGTAATAAATGAGTGTGGTATTTCCTGCATAATTAAAATGAAATAATATTATTAGCCATAATTGTGAAAAGCCATTTTAGTTATAGGTTTATCATTCTAATGGATATTCAAAGGCAAATTTTAAGTAAAGGTGCCTATTCTACGTTTGATTTTCAAGGATACCTCAAGAAGTTAAATATTATGATTTTTTAAAAAATCCAAAAGTCATTAATCTAATCTCTAGGAAATTCTTATTCATTATATTAAGTTTATTTTATATTCTGAATGTATATAAATTACAAAGTAAGACATGCTGTCACATGTATTTATCTTCATAACCCGGTATGGCTTCTGAATAAATAAAAAAGCACACTTAGAATGAAAGTAAGGAAAGGAAGCTAAAGAAAAGAAAGCAAAAATTTTAAAGGTTGTACAGAGGAAAAACTAAGAAAATTAAAGAAATACAGTAGCAACTCATTAATACATCATCCTTTGGGAATGAGTTCTTCTATGTAAGTAAAAAGTTCTCAGTAATGAATTTTAAAAACAAACTCTTTGATAGAAATCTTTTAAAGATGTTTCTACATCTTGATAATTTAAATTTCCTTTCTCATGGCTCAGCTTCATAATTAGGAACTTCACAGCAGTACAGATTATTTTATTGGTGAGATAGGAGACAATCCATCTTATCTTTTCCTAAAGGGAGGCTGAGGTCTCAGTCTCTGGCATTTGTGGGGGATATGTGGCAGAGCTGGTCCTGTGTGGCTCAGTCAGTTGCATTTTGTCGCTTTGCTGAACTGGCCCCCTATTCTTATGTCTCCTTTTACTGTCTTTCCCTTATACTGTTTCTCACTTCTTGCTTCCTTTTAAGCTCCCATCTACCATTATTTACTATAATCAGTGGGCCTTTATCAAGGAACTTCCATCTCTCTTTTTAAAAATCAAGATATAATTCACATGCCATCAATTCATTCTTTAAAGTGTAAAAATGAAGGATTTTTAGTTTATTCACGAGCTCATGCAACTATCGCCCCTATCTAATTCCACAACATTTCAGCAGTCCCTTTCCATTATTTCTCCTTCCGTCCAGTCCCTCCCAACCAGTAATATCCTTTCTGTCTCTATAGATTTTTCTGTTTTGGATATTTCATATAAATAAAATCATACAATACTGTAGTCTTTTGTGACTGGCTTCTTTCACTTATCAAAGTGATTTCAAGGTTCACCCAGTTGTAGCATGTATCAGTACTTCATCTGTTTTTACGGCTGAATAATGTTTTATTGTATGGTATTGCACATTTTGTTTATCTATTCATCAACTGAAGGACATTTGGGTTCCACCCCCTTTTGCTTAGATGTTTTTAACATGATGTAAAATGGGAAACTAAGCAAAATCACTGTTAAGATGAAGGTTTAAATTCATGTATTTGGTAACATATAACAGAGATTAATGATCTCTTCCATACACTTTTGGGTTCCTGAGCCTTTCAAAAATTGATCTCCCAACAGTTCGGACCTTACCAAAATTAAATTGAAAACAATTTATTGCTATGTCAAAGGGAGAAAATGTGGAAAAACTATTATTAAAATATTAGAGTTTAAAGAAAAGTAAAGGAGAAACAGAAGAAGGATGGCCATACAATGAGAAAAAGAAATAATGGCAAAAAGTTTATTTTGTTTATTTCATTCTGAACTTTTCTCGGGCTTTCCTAGCCTTAGATTACAACCTGGAACAATTTTAAAATGTGGCATTAATATCTTGAGAAAGTTTCGTCTTCAATGTATAATGAAGATTTAGCTCATCACTCTGGTTGTACAACACTATTTGATTTCTACATGGAAGGAACAAACTATGTAGGTGTTTCATGCCCTGAGATTCAAAGACATGTTCTATATGAGGAGACTTTTAAAAGTTCATGAAAAGATTCATATTACCTTTTAATTCAATTTTCTCACAAACTTTTTGAAGTACCCTTATTTTATAACCCAATATAATATTTCAGGGTTTATCTTACTCAGAGGAATTTAAAACAAACTTTAACAGACTCATTGAAGATAATCTGTAGACCTCCTTCACAAGTAGGATAAAGCATAAGAAAGTGGTAATTATACAGCTATAATTATATCCAGGAATCAAATAATTTAATAATATTTTATTAATGTTTTACTTCTTTAGACACTGGTATCTGTTTCAATCTTTACAGTCAACAATTACTCATTTGTTGTTATGGGGGAAATATAATACATATTTTCCTACTTCTGAAATCTTTTCAGGGATAAGAAGAATTTCACTTTCCCTGAGGAAAAGATAACTAGAAATGACAAATTTCTACAACCTAAAATGACTAAACTAGTTCACAAAGCAGCACTAACACGATACATGATGTTTAGTTTTATGGAGAAATGTACTGTGGATAACTGCAATTTAAAATACAGTATTCTTGTTAAAAGACATACATTACAGATTTTGTTACTTGCTTTAAAAACTAGTTGTTCCTTTAATTGAGAAAACAATGGCTAGATATGCTTCCAATGCCTCTTTGGGCTACTTGAATAAGAAACTGAATGACAAGAGAGTGTAATAAATCCATTGATAGTGGTCAGAAAAACACCAGGACTAAGAGAGAACTTCACGTTATTCCAACACGTGATCAGTTTGGAAGCACGAATGGAAATAACAGGTCCATGCCAAAAAGGGCTCAAGAGTTCTGGCCTGGCTCTGTGTAATCCCTGATTCAGACGATTTACAGGCAAATGTCACAATTGCCTTAAAGATGCAGGTCCTGTTGGTCTTCTCCAAGGAAAAGTCAGAGGAATCCCACCCATTGACATGACTCTCTCTCATGCCGGACTAGATCCAGACTGCTTCTGTAGACATTAGTGAATCAGGGTCCTATCACTCCAGATGCCACTTAATTCTTAATGACAGAGAGACAAACCACAGATTTCCATAAGTAGGATTACTTTGTGAAATGCTCTATTTTCAGGTCCACTCTCCAAGAGGGGAAAATATTCTGAAAAATCTGAATGTTTAAATTGAGTGTAAGAATAGATTATTATTTTCTCTACAGAAATGGAATTCTGAGTCAAAGAACTTTGAATAATAAAAGCCTGATGTGAACTACATACTCAATTGCTCACAATTTTAATATAAAAGGTGGAAGGTCTAGAAAGGCTTCGAGAATTAACTCAAATAAAGCTTGCTACTAGTCTAGGTTTGCAGCCGCATATGCGATGACAGCCTTAGCATGGAATGTGATCGGCCACCTGCCAACAGAATGCTGCAGCTAGATAGAGAGACAGAAGTCCTGTGTAGTGCTTTGGGAAATAGGAGGCCAAGCATATAGAGTCAACTATAGTTACTAATATGTCAAAAGAAAATATTTTTATTGATGAAATAATGCAAAAGTAGAGAAAGTAGAATGTAGTATGAATAAAAAGTGTTTTTATTGTTTATGTATGAGATACATTTTGAGTTCCTTATAATAAGTAGAGCAGTGTACTGTAGAACAGTGTGTGTGATCATGGAAGTTATTTTTCTCACTTTTCTAGTTCTCAGTTTTTTCACCTGTAAAATGGGAAAGTTCTACTACCTATACTCCATAGGGTTGTTGGGAGGCTTACATAAAATGAGCCTGGAACTGAATAGGTGCTAAATATTCATTAGTAACTACTATTACGATGAATCAATGGAAAAGTAGGGGAATCATAAAAATAGTATCATAATTTTTTAAAAGAGAAAATCCCTTTAGGTTTTATGAGATATTACTTAATAAAAATTTTAGCTCATTTTTACTTAAAACAAAACAAAAATAATGTTTTTTCCCCTGTGTTTTCTCCTACTTAAATATATGGGGGAATATCAAGTTGTGGTATATTTTTTTCTCTGGATTTTATTTTCCTGGACTTTAAGAAAGGATTAAAAGAATAATATAAAATATATAAATATATTCTTTCCCAGTAGTTACTATAGGATTATGATAAATATTTTCGGTCATATAAATCACTGGATTTTTCTACATCTTTGCAGAATTACTGGGAAGTGATGATAATTTCTAAATCACACATTAAAATTAAGAATAGAGGAGATCGAATGTCAACACAAAGAAATGATTACATTTTGTGAGGATGAACATGCTAATTATCCTGATTTGATCATCACACACTGTACACAGGTATTGATATGCAACTCTATGCCCCAGAAATATATGTCACCAATTAATGCCTCAATTAAAAAAAACACACTTAAGTTATGATATTAGGTTAGGTGTATCTAAACAACTAGTGTGAAACTTAGGAGAAATACAGACAGAAAATAAGTGAAATGCCCTATACCCTATAGTAAAAAGTTTGGCAAAGTTATTCTTTAACATACATAGAAAATCCCACCTGTCACAAATTAGTTAGCATCAAAAGCACTTACCAAAGAGAAGGCCTGTGTGTTATTGACAGTAGAGATATTCCAGCCCCTTTCGCAGCCTGAAATATCTTTCCTTCAACATCAATGCTGACAGCACTGGTACATTCATCTAGCAATGCATATCTTGGTCTTTAAAAAAATGAACAGAAATAAATTAATGATTTTTCTATTTGAATTATAAATCTTTCTTTGCACAATATGAGTTGCAATGTTGACACTTTTAAAAGATCAAGAGAATGACATTATTAAAGATAAGTGATAAAGAAAAATGTAGTTATCCCCCTCGTTGGACGAGAATATCACATTCTTCTTAAATTTAAATAGATCTTCTAATACCTGCTCAAAATACAATAAGCTTTATTGTTATGCAGATGACTGAATCATAAATATGAGGCATAGGAAAGATGGGAAAGGTCATTGAGTGTGTTTTCCTGTGGAAGATAGATTCATTCTTGGTGACAAGGGTCTGACTCATTACATGAAGAATACACTACAGTAGCTAATTATCAAACAGGCCACAGCCCTGTTAGCAAAGATTTAATGAGAAGATTATTTTATCAGCAATGTGAATACCTAAGCATTACTAGTGGAACTTCATTGCCACAGGACTCTGCAAGAGTGAATGTGCCTAATCTTAAAAACTTAGAGAAGATGTTTAACCTCATCATATTGCGACCATGCTCCAGAATCAAATTCTAGGGGCAAGAAATCAGTAAATATTTTTTTGATTACATTCAATGATTTTTTTTTTCTCGGTCGTTTTTACTTTGGTAATGAGTGTCTTCTATCAGAGGTACCCTATCACTTACCACTGTTTCCTTCTGTTTATCCCTTCTCTATTCCATTGCACCCCCCTGCTCTTATCTTTCTTTGTCCTTTCCTTCCTCCAAGACAGTCTGGACTTTAGGTACATATTTGGTACAGAGCAACATGACTTAGCTTGGTTCATGAGACCAAAGTCAACTCCTCCATTGTCATTCACTATTCATTTCAGGGTTGAAAATCAGTATCAAGTATTTACCAGGACAATTCCTTTCATGAAGATATTCTGATCTTTAAAAATAAATGACAAGAAAAATTTTAAAAACTGAAATCAGTAATTTCTCATTCAGCATAAATAATTATTTAGCACTGTAAGCTACTTTTCTAAGACAGATTTGCTTATTAATAGAATCCTGTTACCTATTTCAGAATGGTTAGTCAGGCTAATAAACAGAGGAGTCAAAGGCAACTTTAACACTCCATTTGATTCTAAAACTGCTCCCTGTGCAAAGAACTCAAAGATCACTGTGTGTTCCCCATGACAACATCAATGGAAGTAGTTTTGCTGGTTGGCTTTTGGTTACTGTTCTGGTGTAAGTATTAAGCATTATTTTTCTGTCTCGGTCGATTACTGTTTTGTGGATTTTTTTTAAGAAAAGGAAGTTTAAAAGAGAAAGGTTTGGGCAAAATTTTCTCTTTGTGCAAAAGTCTTTCTAGTAACTGACTGTATTTTGTTATATTTCAGAGTGGTTTGAGCTAAACGGAGAAAAGGTGGCATTTTAGAATTAGAAAAAAGTGCATATCTTACACTCGGTTGTCATAGCAACCCCTAGTCTAGCAGATGCAAAATAGATGTAAAATATCACACACTTTTGTTTCCTTGGAAGGTCTGGTATGTGTGTGTGTGTGTATGTATGTATGTGTGTGTGTGTGTGTGTGTGTATGTGTGTGTGTGTGTGTGTGTGTGTACTTAAATATATCGACAATAAAGCAATAGCTGGAATTCAATACTGATATAACTAAATAAAGCATTAGAAATATAAAGATGCATATATGCTTAACATTTAACATAAATTATCCTGTCAAAGGCTCTGAACTTTTTAATGCCAAAAGGAAATTTCCTATTTCCTGACCAGCAAAAGAATCAAATAATCATTCTGACAATTTGACTTTTCAGATACCCAGTGCACATATAACAATGAAGACTGCACTTCCCATTTTCTTTCCCTTTGTTTTGCTTTAAAATATTTCAGAAATAAAAAAAGAGTAGATAAGTCAAGTGTGACAAAATGTTGCACTTGTTGAATCATTATGATAGGAAATATGGGGTTCATTTTACAATTTCTCTTTTTTGATGAATTTTTTATATTTTTTCTATAATTAAAGGTTTATTTAAAAAGTTGACAGCCATTTGGTTGCTAACTATGAGCCAACTGGTTGCTAAGTGTTCAATGAGGTGTACTTTATATATTTTTTGCTCTCTTTATTAGCTTTTTAAAGTTCTTCATAAAAGAGTTACTGCTTCCATTGCAACTCATACAAGAGTGTTGCATCTGCCCCAACTTATGGCCCATTCATGCATTCATGTGCTTAACTCTTGGTCATTTTTGCCCAGGATTTGAATACTAAAAATGAGTAACATAGTTCCTGATAATCTACTGCTCTGCACAACACAAGATCCTCATTGCCAGAAACCTAAGTCAAAAAAAAAAAAAAAAAAAAAAAGTGAGAGATACTTCTTTTTCAGAGAAGAATAGGGCAAATAATAAGAACAAATCAGAATGGCTTTAATACTACCTTCCCATGTCTTGTGCTTGGTATCCTTAAACTCAAAAAGCTATGAAGCTGGTGGCAAAGAGAAAAGCTTTAAAAAAAGAAAATATTTCCTGCATCTCAATTTTTCTGAGTCCATTAAGACTTATGCGGGCTGGTTCCTTTCTCCACTGGATATACCTCTGGTTTTCAAGGGGGAGAACACTATGGTTTAATAGGTTGCTGAATGGTTAACAAGTTGATTTAGTTTGAATTTAATAATTTAATTCAGAAGTATTACCGAATACCTATCTACCAGATTTACACCAGTATAGTAGTGGCTATGAATTCTTCACATTTTATAATTAGTAAAAATCCTATTTTTAACTTTAGGATACATAAAAATCTAATTTAGTCTTCTCGTATATTATTTCATCTAACATTACTCAGCATAAAAGAAAGAAAGAAAACAAACCACTTGGAGATTATGCTATGAGAAAAAATAATTTACGAAATTTTAAAAAATGAAGCTCAGTTTGTCAGTAAGATATTTTTTAAACTAAAAATGAGGACACTGAATCCTGTCCAAATGTTTTTTTGGTTATGACAGTGGAATGTAGTTACCTGAATGCAGCATACTTACTTATGATAAAACATACGAGCCATGCCCATTCTTTGCTTTTCCCCTCCTGATAGGACATCTTTCCAGTCCATAACAGCATCCCATCCTTTAAAAAAAAAAAGATACATATTTTATAAATCATTTGTTTAATTATTGCCATTTCTACCTTGGACAAGTGATTCCTGGCAAGTTCAATTTGTTAAAACGAAGAACCTGGTATTTTACAGAACATACTTGTATGCTTGGGTGAACTAGAGAGCCTCATGTATAAGCATTTTGTTTTAGGTTTGATATTCTTTTAATGGTAATAATTATTTATACTAACAAATCATCTTACATGAATTCTAAACACTGACACTTTAAAAATTTTGTTTGTTTCTCAGTATCTCCAAAGGGTTGGTAGGCTTATACTTATTTTGGAGAAAGGTCAAAGAAAAGATCAACAAATTTGCACAGGTCAGTTACTAAGACTGCAAAGGGAAAGAGAGGAACTACTATAAATAGCTTCCATGTCATGGGCTCTCCTGAGCCAGGGTGGTGGGGGGCCTCAGGCCTTGGCCATGACCCCCGACATGTGCAACCAGACCAGCAGCGACCAACCAGCCTTTGCAGGAAGTGTCCCGGACTCTCCCAAGCCAGGAAAGTGGTGGGCCTTGGCTATGCCTCCCAACACCTGCAGCCAGCCCAGAGGTGACCACCAAGCTGCCTCAGGAAGCACCTTGGGTTCCCGAGCTGGGGTGGTGGGGGGACAAGGGCTTATGCCACACACCCCCATGTCTGCACCCAGCCTGGCAAGGACCAAGCCAGTCCTGGAAGTCCCTCGGTCTCCCTTGTGGGAATGAGGAGGGTGCCACAGGCCTTAACCCCGCCCCTCCTCCTTCCTCCTTCTTCCATCACATTTCCTTTCCCTTTCCTCTCTCTCCCTCCCTCCCAAATACTCCGCAACAACATCCTAGAATATAAAAAAATAATTTTAATGAAATTACATTTTCTTTTAGAAAAAAATAGCTTCCATGTGCCTGCCACTTTATGTGAGTTTTCTCATTATATACTCTACTGCCGTATGAGATAGATTTTATTATTTGTATTTTAGAAGTGAATAACCTGAAACTCATGCGGTAATTGACATGTCTAAGTTTACACAGTTAGATATCAGAATCAGGATTTATATTTAGGTCTATCTGATGCTTTTACAGTTTATCTGTGCATGCTCTCTCTTCCAGCATCTTAACTAGTGACTTTCTATTTGATATGCATTCAAAAAGCAAGGCTCTGTTTTTAAAAATAGGTTATATCTATACATAATGATATAGAAATGTGTCCAGAATATTTTTATATGAAAATCCAAGTTTCAGAATTGTATATATCATGATTGCACTTTTGTAAATAAACACATATATACATACACACATCACACGGGCATATACACATCTCCAAGAGTGGAATTATGACACTTTTATTTTCTAAGTTATACATTTTTATAATATTTGAAATTTTTATAATAAGCCTATCTTAATTTTTTAATTAAATTTTAAAAAGATCACAATGACAAAATCATGGTTCCTCTCCTGGAGAATCTGATTTTCAAAGAAGAAAATGACTGCCATAACTTGATACATATTTAGGGCAACATTTCCAAATCTTAATTGTTCAGCACTTAGCTCTCCCATTTGGAAAAAGTCCAGGCTCTTTGCTCTGTTTTTGTTTTCCTCCTCAGCTGAATTTTCACCATTAGTAAGGCTTCTAAATAAACTTGGTCAAAGGGAAAGGAATTGGAAGTGCAGTCTTCATTGCCTGTGTGCACTGGCTATCCGAAAAGTCCAATTGTTAGAATGATTATTTGACACGTTTGCTGGTCAGAAGGAAAATATGGACTTTCCTTTTGACATGAAAAAGTTCAGAGCCTTTGACAGAATAATTTATGTTTACTGTTACACATAAAATGCATCTTATGTTTCTTATCTTCTTCCTTTTAAAATTATCATTACAAAGTACATTACATTGAAAAAAGTCTAAAAGTGTAAAAAAGAAACCCAAAACAGTGGTTACCTATTAAGAGGTAGGTGATAACTGGATGGGAGGGAACAGGAACAGAAAGAATTTTTTCACAGTACATTTTTAAAAACTTTGTAACTTTTGAATTATATGAAAGTTACCTGTTCCAAAAATTAAATATGCAAAAAATTACAATAAAAGTAACACAATATATTAAATATTATCAGTACATTACAAATTTTCAATACAGAACTATCTAGAGTGAAAAGAAAGCTTTCCCTATTTGCCAGTGACACCTTCGATTCCACACTCCAAAGGGAACCACTGTTCATTTTCTTGGGTAAACTTCCAGAAATTGTCTATCTGTTTAAGAACATATACATATAATTTTATATTAGGGGGAAAAAAATCTTAAAATGCCATTTGATTTAAAGTTCTTGCTTCTAGGGAAAACTATTGAAATAAAACTTTCCCTATGACTGAATTTTATAGCATTTATGCAATATAAGTGATGATTTAGAAATTGATTCAGATTGCTACACAGTGAAGAAATATTCTGGACTTAAAAATTTTTTTTTCCATGCCCACTGAGAAAAAGGCACAAGAGAACAGTATCTGGGTCAAAGGAAACTTTAACATTTACATATTTAAATAAATCATGTTTTCTGTTCTACTAAACCCGGGGGATTTTGTAGGTAATATTTCATGATCACAGAACACATAATCAGAACACTGAGTCATAATGTTGCCTCTGATGTGATTTAGTCAGACCAAGCCAGCTAAGAAAAGAATGATTTTCCTGCTTCCTACAAAATCCATTAGTTTACCCTTCTACTCTCTCCTATTTTGTAACCTGTTTGATAGAATAAAATGTAGTTCTTAATTCCATCTCTTACTAAGCAAAGGATTAGCTAGTCTAAATAGAACTTGAGTAGGCTTCTTCAAAAGTAAGTGATGTATCTGCAAATGTAATGTTTCATGCTTACGTATCAAGCAAGCAAAACAGGTTTTTCTTGGAATTTTCTTTATGTGTAAGGATGTAATGGTTCTTATTGGTGTCTAAAAAGTTAGAAGTAGCATAGCACAGTGGCATATTCTAGCACAGATCATTGACTTTCAAGTTAGATCTGTGTTTGAATCTTTGTTGCACCACTTACACTAGGTAATTTACTAAACTTCTGAATTTACTCTGTAAAATGGGGATGCAAAATCTACAGCACTGAATTATTATGAATATTAAATAAGATGATATATTTTGCATAAACACCATAACAATTACTATGGTTGAAGCATTCGTAAAAACAGTTCTAGGCCATCTTGATGACTTCTAAAATAATAGAATATTCTATGTTTATTATAAATTTCTATTTGGATCATTGGATTTTAAACTTACTCAACATAACTTGCCCATGATAAACATGGAGCATTTACTCAGCCACAGTGTTTTGAAATTGGAAAAGTTGATCACATGAAACAAGAAAACAACCTGCTTTCCCTATATGGTAGAAATTACACACACCATAAAAATGAATATAATATCTCTCTTGTCTGCCTCATCTGCTTATTGTAAAGATCAAATTAAATAATATATGTGAAATTGCTATGTAAAATATAAGTACCATCACACAAAGACAAAATATAGTAATCATATTACAAACTAATATTACCACTAGCTACTAATCCTGTGAATTCCTGGGCCACTGTGCTAAATGTCTTATGTATGGTCTTATTTAATCTTTTAAATAAAACCAAAACCTTATAAGGTAGATATTTATCCCCATTTTACAGTTGAAAATACAGAAAGCAGTGCTAAGATTTGATTCCAGAACTCTCTGAGTTCAAAGCCCATATTCTCAATCACTGTATTACCCTGCTTCTTTGAATAATGTAAACAGACTGTGAAATAGAACATGAAATCCTTGCAAAATTAAACCTGGAGTTCTGCCTTGTTATTTCGGTAGTCTTTCTTTCTTTTTTAAAAAAATAATATTTATATTTATTTTTGTGAGTATTTTAGTAGCTTTTCTGGGCTTTCAAATTATATGTTATCAAGTTATTTGAAAGTGTGACTATTAGATGATATTTTTAAAGCTTATTTCCATAAATGTTATTCCTACTCTTTCCAAAACATCTTATGCTGAAAAACCACAATATAGAAGTTTCTATACTTTAACTCTCTATGTGCTACCTGAGAGAGAAAAAAATGTATTAGAAAGATTGTAGGTCTGAAAACAAAAAAGAAACTCTGTGATACCAGCTTCTTAAGTTATTAACTTTAATATAAGCTCAGAGCTTGGCAGGCGAATATTTCTGTCATAGACTTTACATAAATCTAGATTGACAATGGCCTCAGGGACACTTGTACATTCAAATACATAAGAAAAAAAAACTGTTTTTAAATGCTAGCTGCAGTGACATGGAGACACAATAAAAGCCTAGGGTGCTGCATTAATCATGACACAAGCAGAAAAGGGGATGTCAATAATGGAAAAGCAATAAAACTCCATCTTTATGCTTATGTGCTAATAATAGCATATATTCAAATTAAGCCACAGACTAAATATATACCTTTTTATTTTTTTTAATGGAGTAAAATGCATAAAGAAAAGAACGATAGACTTTACCTCCTTCTCTTTGAACTATGTGAAAGAGGTGGACATTGTGTAAAATACTTTTGAGATCTTGGTCTGTATAACCTTTATTGTGCATATCATCCACTGAATCGGGATAAATGACTTGATCCCGAAGACTTCCAAGAGACATATATGGCCTGGAAAACAACAAGCACACAACAATATTACTGCAAAATCATTTTAGTTTACTCAGTGTGACATCCAGGTGGCCTGAAAACATTAGAGCAGACTTTAAACACTACATTTCTAGGATTATATTTAACTGATTAGAACTGCAGAAAAACACCCTATTAAGTTTATGTAAAAACGTATTGAGACATAACACAAGAAAAGCTTCTACAAGAAATTATTTGACACTTTCAGCAGAGAAATATAACAGGGTACTTCAAAAAATTTGTGGAAATATAGAATTATAATATAAATCTTTCCATGAACTTTTGAAGATTTCTCATATACCCTGTTTCATTGTTTTTGATAAAGATTGCTTCTCTACTTCAGCTAAAATTATTTGGGTTAAATGTAAAACTTGGGGGTTTGATCCAGCAACGTGAATAAACAAAACTAAAAAAAAAAAAATGCCATTCATAATAAGAAAAATTAAAATTAAAACTATGTTGCATTTCTTATAAGATTGGCAAAAGTTCAACAGTTTGACAACTCATACACTGGCAGGCCTATGGAGAAATAGGGGCTCTCAAACTGTGGTGAAAATGGTATACCCCTGTTGGAAGGGATTTGGCAAACCAACATATCATTTGTTCTTTGACCCACTTCTAGGAATTTGCTCTGAAGATATACTTCTAGAAATACCAAAAAGAAAAAATGCTTAGGGTTACAGCATTATTTGTAGTAGCGAAATATTGAAAAACAACTTAAATGCCCACACAGAGGAGACTGATTGAATAAACTACAGTAAATCCACTATGCAGTTACAAAAAAGAATGAGGAAAATCTGTATGAGCTGATAAAGTGATTTCCATAACATACTGATAGGCTGAAAAGCAAAGTGCAAACATAGACATATACCAGGGTTTCTCAACAGCAGTGCTATTGACATATTAAACCAGGTAATCCTTTGTTGTCAAGGCTATCCTGTGTATGGTAGGATGTTTAACAGTATACTTGGTCTCTATCCACTAGATGTCAGTAGCACCCCCTCCAGTGGTGACCAAACAAATTGTCTCCAGATACTGCTTATGTCTCCTGGGGGACAAAATCATCTACAGTTGAGACTTCTTATATATACTATATCACCTTCTACATGAAAGAAAACAAAATAAAATATACAAGTATCTGCTTATATTTACAAAAGGAAACAGAGGAAGGGTAAAGCAGAAATTAATGATACTGGTTATCTATAGGAGGTGGGAGAAACAAGGCAGAATGGACAAGGCAGGAAGTGACCTTTCTAAGTATCCTTTCTATATAGTTTGCACTTTTAGAATCATGTTAAAGTGTTACTATTCGATAAATAAATAAAATTAAACCAAAAAGAATGAAGAAAAAAGAACACCTTAAAATTGAATGGAAACAGAAACAAATTAACTGAATGGTATATTAAGTACGTAACATAACCACACTGGGAGGGGGAGTTGAAGCGAGTGAGAATTAATCCAAGTAGCTTTGGAATTTGGTCACATAATTTCAAAGACAAAAAGAACTAAAAAATGATCTTGAACCTAAATGGCAAGTTTGTTTTTGGTAATGATATAGGTGTAGCAATTTTAAAACTATTTTATGTATATTATAGTATTGATTAAATAAATAATAGTGTTGAGCTTGAACACTTTCTTAATTTGTGGCTGCTTTTAGGCCAACAGTGGATAATTGGCAGTCTACTCTCTATAAGGGGTTGCGTCCTGTATCTAAAGAGCTGTACCTCTTTAGACTAACATTTAAATTTACATTTAGAGTAGTATGTTCTTTAGGTAAACTTAAAGTTGAACTGAAATTCTGTGCTGGATAACCAGCTATCACCAGGCTCAATGAGAAGAAAGATACAAACATGGAATGTGAGAAAGCAAGAAAAAACCTGTAATACTTGAATTAAAGTATCAGTATGAATTTATAATTTTTTTTTTTACAAAAAAAATATCTCCTAGCTCTTTCCATATTGGGAACATTCTGATATTATCCTTTGAGGAGGGCACAACGTCATTTAGGTGATTTTGTGGGTTGAACTGTAGATCTAAAAAGACATGTCCTAATTCTAACTCTTGTACCAATGACTGCAACCTTATTTAGAAACAGGGTCTTTGCAGATGTAATTAAGTTAATGATCTTGAGACAAGAGGTCCTGGATCAACCAGATGGGCCCTAAATCCAATAAATGCCCCCACAAAAGAGGAGAAACACAGGAGAGAAAAGAAATCCACATGAAGAAAGAGACAAAGATTAGAGGCATGCTGCCACAAGACAAGGAACATTGGTGCCACTAGAAGCTGGAAGAAGGAAGAAAAAATTCTCCCCTAGAGCCTTCGGAAAGTGTAGACTGCTGATATCTTGACTTCTGGCCTTCGGAAATGTGAGAAAATAAATTTATGTTACTTTAAATCATCAAGTTTTTGGTAATTTGTTACAGTAACCCTTGGAAACTAATACAAGTAGTAGTATTCTGCAAAAAATACATAATCTGAATCACCATGAGGAGACATGAGGAAACTATCAGACAAACTCAAATGGAGGAACTCAAAATACAATAGTCCTCCACTCTTTATAAACATCAATGTCATTTAAAAAAAAAAAAACCCAAAACAGAAAAACAAACAAAACAAAACAAAAAAAAGAAAGGCTAAGGAACTCTTTCAGATTAAAAGAGACTAAAATGACCCAACACCTAAATGCAATGTATGATACTGGCTTGGGAAAGACAAGTTCTTATTTTATTTGTATATTTATTTTTGGTAGCTGGCTCATACTGGGATGCAGACATATGACTTTGGTGTTATAAGGCTGTGCTCTACCAACTGAACTAACCGGTCAGCCTACAAATTCCTCTTTTAAAGAAAGGTATTATGACAATTGTTAAACTTTGAATATGGACTGGGTTTTAGATATTAACATTATATCAATGTTAAATTTCCTGGGTTTGCTAATTGTACTGTGGTTATATTAGAGGCTATTCTTGGTCTTTGAAAATACACACTAAATTAGAGGTAAATATTTATAATTGCTGCAATTTACTAAAAATGGTATTTTGTGTGTATGTGTGTATGTGTGTGGGTTTGCAGAGAGAGACATGTTTTTAAATACAAAATGTGTTTTGTAGATCAATTGTCTACCTATTTTTCCATAGTACACAAACCATTTAGTTGAAGGACAGATAGCACAAGGTTTTTAATAATATATTTAACTATTATTTGAAATTCAAAGTGTTTATATTGCAACTATACACATATACATTAAATATATTTCAATGAGATCTTTACAAATATAAGCAATCTCTGATCATATTTCTTTTTATAAGTTGAGATATAATTCATGTATCATAATATTCACCCGTTTAAAGTGTACAATGCAGTGGGTTTTCAGGATATTCACAAGCTCATATAACTATTACCATTATTTTCAGAACATTTTCTTCACCCCACCCCCAAAAAATCCTGTACCCGATAGCAGACAGTCCCTATTCCCCCTCCTTTCAGTCCTTAGCTATCACAATCTATTCTCTACCTACATTGTTTTGCCTATTCTGGACATTTCAAATATATGAAATCATACAATATGTGGTCTCTTGAGACTGTCTTCTTTCCATTAGTATAATATTTTCAGGTTCATCTATGTTGTTGCATGTAACAGTACCTCATTCCTTTTTATGGGTGAATAGTACTCCATGTATAAATATGCCACATTTGATTAACCCATTCATCAGTTGATGGATATTTCAGTTGTTTATACTTTTTGGTGTTATGCATGAAATTGCTGGGGCATATATCTGTTTGAGAAATTGACAGATTGTTTTTCCAAAGTGGCTATACTATTTCTGGTCATATTTCTTGTATCATATCTCTATGACTTTACTTCCTGCCCTCTTCTTTATCTTTCCCTCTCCAGTCTAACCATTCTTTCTTTTTCTTTTTTTTTGGTGGCTGTCCAGTATTGAGAATGAAACCCTTGACTTTGATGTGACAAGGATGCACTCTAACCAGCTCAGCTAAACAGCCATCCTATAACCATATTTTTTTTAAAAAAATGAGTTAGGACACAGAGTTGTTTGTGTACATCATCTTAAGCATTCATATAATGTGACATCTTATTTAATACCTAATAATTATAATCACACAAAATAGAAATTAGCTACCAAGGCCAATGAGCAGTTTTACTTAGGCACTCTGAGACTACTCAGAAGAGGAGATACATAAAACCTTAGGAGAGAGTACTTTTGCTGCCTTCCTGAGTGATGCCAGCTCCAACTTAACAAAAATGGGAAGCACAGATATCCTTCCACCTTAGCATAAAACCAAGATGTAATTAGATCCAAAGAGTAGCCATGACACAATACACAACTGAGACTATAATGGTAAAAATACACGTGAGCATCGTTTCACAAGTGTCTCTATAGTATTCTACAATAAAACTTGATTAACTGGCAATATTTGATGAAGTCATGTTTTACATCTACATTTCAGGGAAGATAGTACAGAACCATAGTTATCACATATTCGTGATAATGGGCTTTGGAGAGATGGTACTATGCTAGAATCTTATTCTCACCATTTACTAGTAATGTGATGTGGAGTAGACTTACATTCATAAAGCAAATATATTTCACAGGGCCTAGTTCCCTGTAGTTTCAGGTTTAGCCTAACTTCTTAAAAGTATGTATAGAAATGTTAACCTTGCAAAAGACAGGAAACTTTCCCCAGGCTAAAGTCTCTGTTGCAAAATGTAGAATTGTAACACAGCAAGGTTGCTCACTCAAGGACAGACAAGTTACTGATTGACATGTAAAGATACTGGGAAATTGCTACAGGGAAAAACAGTGTTTGCTAAGATCAAGTTTTTGTTGGTGGATCAACTTAACCTTTTGCAAATTGCATTATGGAATGTCACTTTGCTTATTTCAATGATGTTACTAGCTTTCTATTTGTTAGCCATAATTCTGACGATATCCTTGTGTCTTTGTAATGGTTAAATCAACTGAATTTTCTCATAAAACTTCTTTGTTTTTACAATAAAAGGGAGAGGCTAACTTTGGAAGAGGCTGCCACATTCAGTTTTGCTCCTCCTAATGGAGAAATTACTGAAGTGCAGTCCGTCCGGGCCTCAATGCATACATAGTGCTTAAGTATTCGTGTAATTCTTTTCTTCGTATCCATTACACAGGGAAAAGAGGTATAACAATGTGACATAATTCTGAGCTAGAGGTACCTCATTTGTAAAGTCATTTATTTTATTCCATTTGTTATGAGAATTAAATGAAGCAGTGGGTTTTTATGAAGCTAAATGAAGCAATGCAGTCAGATCACTTAGTACAGTACAAGCCCACGGTAAGCACTCAATAAATAACCATTACAGAAACAAGAAAGTTCATTTCTACTTAGGTTTAAGTTCTCTACTTAAATCATCTTAAAAAAAGAACAGGTACAATAGAATTTTTATTTAGCCAGGAAAGGGACTGGTGGTTTTTACCCCATAGTAAATTTGTACTATTCTCAACGTGATTAATAATTAACAAGTATCTAGCTATGTAGGCTTTAGAGATTCTGTTAAGTACTCAAGAGATTACCTCATTTACCTAGAAGTATTTATTTTAGTAAGTGGAGCACCACCCAGTTCACTGGAGCAATTTAAAGGTATGAAAATGCACTGGGATGCCAAGTGCTTCCTTTGTAATAGAAATTTGGAGGAGCAAAACTTGTAACTTCTTTAAAAGACTAATTTAATATTATTTATGATTTCTTTATGCCTTTTGAAATCAGCCAATTTTCTCTGATGAACAGATATGGAAGTTTATCTCATAAAGTCTCTTAATTATAATGTAAATCAAAGTAAATTATGTGTTTGCAATGCTTAATTTCTTATTGAGTTTGTAAAAAGTCTAATAATAATAATAACTTAAAATGTACTCCAGAAATTTAAAAATTGAAACAAAACAAAACAAGAAAGAAAGCATGATTTTCAGCTATTGTTTTTTTTTTTATTCTATCCAGGATGAGATTTCAATAAAATGCCAAATCATAAACATTTTATTATGCTAAAAGAACTGCAAACATGCCTACATAATTTATTGGAGCTACTATTACTCAAAATGATGTAATAGAGTATATAAAAACTGCTCACTTTGAAAACTTATGTGAATGAGAATGTTGATGAAAAAATACAAAAAATATTTCATAAAATTACATATTAAGAACTCATCAAATATTGCTTTATTTACTTATTTATTTTTTGGTAGCTGGCTGTATGTGGATCCAAATCCTTGAACCTGGTATTTAACCAACTGAGCTGAGCAGCCAGCCCAGATGTTGTTTATCAAAGTTCCATTTTCTCTCAATTATTGTTTATGATCATGTAAATAGTAAAAACACATTCTATATATGTTTAATGAAGTACATAGCAAATAGGACCCTTAATTTGATTTTATTAATATAATAATTTTAAAATTTTATTATAAAGTTAAAGTCACCACTGAATTCTCTGGGCAGGCTGTGTCAAGAAAATTTGAGATGATGTTGAATCAATTTGAAAGCACAAGGAAATGGAGGACCTTATGTTCAATGTTTACATGATTAGTTTGCATGTGATTCTCTTTCCAGGTTAAAGGCCCAGAATTTAACATTTTGAGCTAGCTCAAGTTTCTCTAGTCCTACTGAAGTTATACATAATGGATAAGGCCTGAAAGTGCTAAACTTTCCTTTCCAGATATACAGACCTATCCAGATTATCTTCTAAATATTTAAGGTAGATCAATTACCATGTGAGAATGTTACTACCTTACTTGCTCTGGCCCGTCAGAAAGGGTATCATGCAGCAGCATATCTAGTACAAGCAACAAAGGAACAGTCAGATTTCTTATCATTAATAGTTATCAATAAAGAAACATTAATTAGTTTTAATTTACTTTCTCTGAGTAAAACCCATACTCACTTCTATATGTTGTGGAAAAGATATTGAAATGAATCCATAGGTATCATGGTATAATTTAACTAATTATCAGTATTTAAACATTTATCATAACTGTTATTCTTTGGAATCAGATTTCTTTCAAATGCATTGATATTTAAAACTACTACTTATAATAGTAAAATTATTTGAAATCAAATCCATTCCCTGTGATTACAGCTTTTTATAGTTGTGTTACAAATGTCTCAGGGTACTTTTATAATTTGCATTATACTCCCAATTTTCTGTGTTAATATTTAAATATCTGACAGTTTATGATTTTTCTGATAAAATGTATTGATGTTTACTAAAGTTTATACTTTATTCTCTATTCAAGGCAAACAGAAAGGAGAGAGCATTGAGAAGTTTTAGCTCTGTCTTTGTGCTTGGAGCTTCTGGAGGCTTGGAGCCCAAAATGTTACATATTTCCTAAGCTGTAGACAAACAAGACAATTCAACCACTAACAAAAAAATGTAACATGAAAGGTCTATATGGAGAGAAAACAAATTTTTTTTAAAGTATAAAACTTAATTTGGAACAATATTGATAACAAGTTCACAGCAATATTAACTATACTTAAGGCATGAGATGTGTTAAATTTAAGAATAATGTACCACTAAGTACTGCTGTGTTGTCATAGCAATAGGAAGTTAGCAATCTGAAAGCCATAAATCTAGCTACTAATAATTCACATAAATGCATGTGCTGGGACCAATCATGCCTTCAAATTTTTTTCATGCATAGCAAAAACTAGATTTGAGTTCTAATGCATAATAAGTCATCCCTAATATTTTTAAATTAAATATGTAGCAAAAAAGAAGAAATATTCAACTGAAAAGAGATATTTACTATTACTGAAATTCTATCTTAAGGGTAAAGTATTTGTAGGGTCCAAAACAGAGATGAGCACAGCCCTTTAAGAGCAGGGACCATGTTAATTTCCAGGTAATAAAAATAATATTAGTGGAAGAATCAAAATATTGCCACGCTGTTACGAATGCAAACTTTTCTAAAACTCAACTTCAAGAGCATTTATTATTAGATTGCCATATAAGGTTTCTGATATTTGGCTGGCCAGTTAGCTCAGTTGGTTAGAGCACAGCCTTATAATACCCAGGTTATGGGTTCAGATCCCCATACTGGCCAACTGCCAAAATTAATAGTTACAAAGCAAGGAATAGAAGTCAATTAATTACAGCAATGCTACTGAGCCTTATTCATGGCTAAAATAATTTCCTAAAGAATATGTTAAGTGACAGATATTTATTCCCATTATAAAGAAGCAACATATCTAGTGCAAATAAATAAATAAATAAATAAATGGCTCATAATTAGTGTAAGATGCCAGACTGCATTAGAAACCAAATGTGTGAAGACTCTGTACGATAAATGCTGGCGAGGTTGCGAAGAAAAAGGAACTCTTATACATTGTTGGTGGGACTGCAAAATGGTGCAGCCTCTATGGAAAATGGTATGGAGGTTCCTCAAACAATTGCAGATAGATCTACCATACGACCCAGCTATCCCACTGTTGGGAATATACCCAGAGGAATGGAAATCATCAAGTCAAAGGTATACCTGTTCCCCAATGTTCATCGCAGCACTCTTTACAATAGCCAAGAGTTGGAACCAGCCCAAATGTCCATCATCAGATGAGTGGATACGGAAAATGTGGTACATCTACACAATGGAATACTACTCAGCTATAAAAACGAATGAAATACTGCCATTTGCAACAACATGGATGGACCTTGAGAGAATTATATTAAGTGAAACAAGTCAGGCACAGCAAGAGAAATACCACATGTTCTCACTCATTGGTGGGAGCTAAAAATTAATATGTAAATTAACACACACACACACACACACACAAAAAAAAAAAACAGGGGGGTGGGAAGAAGATATAACAACCACAATTACTTGAAGTTGATACGACAAGCAAACAGAAAGGACATTGTTGGGGGGGGGGAGGGAGGAGGGAGGGAGGTTTTGGTGATGGGGAGCAATAATCAGCTACAATGTATATCGACAAAATAAAATTTAATAAATAAATAAATAAATAAATAAAAAGTAAATAAATAAATAAATTTTTTAAAAAAAGAAAACAAATGTGTGGAGGTGTTCATTCATTCATTCATTCACGTATTCAGTCATTCATCAAATATTTATTGCACAGTTATAACAGATTTCCTAGGATACCACCAGTGTTGTACAGAGACATGCAGATGCCCTTTCTAGTTTGTATTCCACAAAGATTTGCTCAACAGTAACACAACATGGGTGAAGTCTGCTCTAGTATAATCCCAGCTCCCTAAGTCCTGTTTTGTCTACTTTGGTAGCAGCAGGACCAATGTACGTGTGACCTATTAGGTATGGAGCTCTTTGAGGAGGCCCGCTGAAGCCACATCACATTCTTCCTTTATTCCAGTGGCTCTTATAGACCCATATTCCACTCAGGCAATGGCCTGCTAGCCTGCCTCTTACTTAAATGAATGTACTCCTTGTCCTCAAGAGGCTCTCCCTATCTGCATTTTGGCATCTAGAGATTCATTAACAATCAAAAGATTGAAAAGCTAGAGACTGAGAAGAGGCAGTGATTGAGATATTTAAATTAGCATTCCCCATATTCTTAGTTAGGGCCTTTTCCAGACCTATTTGTCGTTTTTTAATCTAAGATCTGAGGTTAAAAAAAAAAAAAAAAGCAAGGATCTTACTGAAAATACTTCAACAGCATCCTTCCTGTCCTTCCATACAGAAAAGAGGCAAATTAGGTCTTCTAACCTTCTTCCGGATCTCATGTGCTTCCTGGTCTTTTAATAGCCATCATCTGGTTTTACATGTATAGATTAAGCAATGTTATACAGCATGGAGTTCTCCTATCCCTCCAAAGAGGAAATCCTGAATTTGGAAGGCATTTATATAGAAACAATCCAAGAAGAAGTTCATATTTTTAAATATCTACAAGACTTATTTGGTGCACATACATTTCACTGCTCAGTGCCGTTTTGTCCATGTTGGTGTTACTAGCAATTAAGTGTTCTGTCCTTACCGCTGAACTTCCGGAAAAAAAACCAGTCTTTCCTCTGTTGTAAGAGATGATCTCTTCTACTGATGATATAAAGGGTAAATAATGATTTTTTAAATGCATAATACAAAGTGAAAATTAAGATTTGCTTATATCTCTGCAAAAATTTTTATTTAAAATGAAGGGAACATTTTTGAAATTTTATTTAAAATTGTAACGAGAAATGGATTTTAGAAGAATAGGAAAGAGTAGAGAACATAATCTCATTTGAAAGTCAATTGAACATAGTTTAATTTAAAGAAATTTCACTTTTATACAAGAATACATCTTCCTTCACATTAACGTGTATGAAGAATATCCAAGAACCCACGCTGAACTTTATGTTAAAATTAAGTTAATTGCCCTCTACCCCAGATTATAAGGACCTCTGCCTCCAACAGTAGCTTGCTATCAGTACAGATTCAGCACACTAAGCAAACAACCTTAGCTGGTGATACTTGCAAGGTCAGGTAAGAGAGTAGCAATTTTTCACAGACCTTTCCCCTGTTGCTAGCAATAACCAAGACAAAGTGACTTTAGCATCAGCATTCTCCAACATTTATCCGCTGGAAGACTTCAACCTTCTAAGATTTCTGATCTATAAAATAGGGATATAACGAAAGCCTTCTAAGTTTCACACAGAAAAATGAGAAACATATAATATATAGAGAGTAGTGACTAGCACACAGTAATTGTTTCACGCATTGTAAATTTTTTTAGTAATAGGCTAGAGATGCTCAGCCCTTGTTCAAGGTGCCCTAGGATCCATCAATTATCTCAAGAGGTGACAACATTCTCAAGATAACACCAATTTTAATTTACTTAATTTCAAGAAGACATAGGCTATATCATTAAAGGGCAGAAGTGGAAATGCCATCAAAGAAAATATAGATTAAATACTGAAACTTCTAAAAGCTGAGATTTTATGCCATAAGGTTTTCTTATTAGAAAAACAGTTGAAGAATATAGAGATTTTTGAAAAGTAAATGCAAACTATAAAGAATGATATTTTGTTATTCCTCAGAAAGTTGGGACAGTGCTAGAGGCTTTAAATAATTATAATTATCTGAGGAAATATTTAAGATGAAACCCAGTGGAGTTTTTTTCCATCATAGAAAGATGTTTTAATATGATAATTTTATTAATCTGAAAGTGAGAGGCAGTAAGTACAAAGAGTTTGTATCCAAAGACTCAATAAATTCTAACCCTAGCTCTGAACTGCTATATAACTCTAAGTCTATAAGACCTATGAATTTCAACTTGATTATTTACAATACTAAATTTAGCATGACTTACGCAGAGCAAAATCAATATGCTCTATTCACGCATATGTCACAAAGTTATTTACATATAATTTACTATACAATCTAATTAATAATGAATTCCTGCTTACAATCAAATCTAAGATTTCTATGTTGTATTTAATTTTAAAATTTGATTCATAACTACTTTATTAAGCAGTATTTATATTTAGTCTAGGAGATTAAGCAATGTGGTACTTGAATATATGACCCTGTGAATGAAGTAGTTTGTAAACAAATACTGAACTGGTAAATAAAACGTGATTTATAATTTCAGAATATCTTCTGACAAAAGAGAACAAAAACAATGAATGCTGTGAAAGCAAGTTACTGTCACCTTTTATTATGTTTTTCAGGAAGCATTAACAGTCTGCACAATTTAACACATAAGACTGTGTTGTTTACTCAGAGAGAGGAGATGAGCTCCTTAGCTAGAAACTGGGGAAATGGCAAACATCCAAAGAACTAGGGAACTTTAAAAAGTAAGTCAAAGAATTCAGCTAAAAGAAACACTTCAGCAGTGCTCAAGGACCTAGATGATGGGCACTATTACTTCCAGTATGTACTGATGACATATTAGTGGCGATGAGTCTAATAAATATTTGCTTTTCTCAGTTTGGTGTGTTAGGGGAGGGGTGGGATGATAGGAGAGACCTGCTTAGAAGTGTACAAAACACACACAAAAAAAACTTTTGCTCACTTAAATCTGTGGTATTCCTGTATTTAGATGCTGGAGAAACTGATGCAATTCATGACAACTGTTAAAATTCTAATTAACTCTCAAAACCCAGGAAAAATGGCACATTGTTCCATTTTTTCCTCATTTTGAACATCTATAGCATTTCTTGCCTTTCTTGAGGCACTTATGCTGGCTTATATTGCAATTAGTTGTGTGTTTTTGTTTTTAACCAAATGAGATGTAAGCACCGTAATGAGAGAGACTGTGTCTTATTGTATATCTCCGTAGTATTTTATAGCAAGGCACTGGTTAAAATTTTGAAATGTACAATAATTTCTCTAAGATATGAAGCACAATATTCCAGTAATTTTTCTCATTTTTCCCCTTTTTCTTTCTTCTTAAAAATGTTTGGTCAAATTTAATTCTATCCTTACAATACAATCCTTCTTTCACTTTACTAACCTTTCACTTAGACTCCAAAGTTATGGATGGACAGATAGTTGTACGTGACCTTTTCAAACGCAATTGTGGGAAGTCTGAATGTATTTCAGATCTTGTTGGCCTTAGTAGGAGGGTACTTTAAAAAGTTCATGGAAAGATTCGTATTATCTTTCAAGTCTATTTTTCCACGAACTTTTTGAAGTACTCTCATATTTGGGCATGCAGCTTTGAATAGTAAGAAGAGCATGGTTCTCTCCTGAGATATTTCTGCCAAGGAATGGCAGTGAGCTCAGGAGCATTGGGAACAAAATTACATGGTGGGTTGGTACCCAATGGAGAAGACTGTTGCTGAGGAGAGCTATAATGTGATGTACACAAATGATCCTCTGGAGGATTAAAAAATAATAGTATAAAGGAATGCAATATTTTGCTACCTTTTGTCAGTGAACACATGTTCTTTCTTCCCTCCCTGACTTCCTTTCCTCTCTCTCATTCTCTCTGATCCCCCAACTCCCACTAAATATTTCAATTTCTCATTTTGGTGACTAGGAATATTATAATATTTTCTTAGCAGGTGAACTAAATAAATAAATAAAAGGTGGGCTATAGGGGCTTTAATGGCTGAAGACAGAAACTCACCAGGGGGTTAGTAAGTGACTAATGGGCCATAAATTAGTGCAGTTGTGAAAGCAAGACAGGGGATCATAAATCTGTCCTTAGGGACTTGGGAAGACAGAAACTGCACCAAAAATTGAAAAAAGAAATCTAGGATCTGCATCCAAGTGGAAGACTTTTCCTGAGGGTCAAGATGGCTAATAAAGCAGGGAGAAATGAGTTTCAATCATCATGAGTTTTAGTCACATTGTTCAGGAAATTCAGTCTCAAACAGTTTAAAAGTGCCAAAATATTTTTTTAAAAGTACGACCTGAGCAAAACTAAGCACTTTACCAAACACCAGCCCATAGATCTAGAGTGGCTAATCTACATTTTAGATGAAATATTTCTTTCCCAAAACTTATCAAATGCTCCAGTAGTTACTACATGCCATCATTCATAAAGATGGGATGAGAGGAAGCTGTTTTGAAACTAATTTATCTAGCAGAATTCTTTATTTGTATTCTTGAACTAAGGCCCAGATTTTCTTGTATCTGGTTCTCATGATTAACATTGCCAAAGTATTGGAAGACATTAACTGGGAAAACACTGGGGTGATCTCACAATTTTATAAGAATTCAGATTTCCTAGCCTGCAAACTGAGCCATAGCAGCACTCTTTGAGAAGATTTTGTTAAAAAATAAGTGGCCTAATATGGTTAATTAGAAGTTTTTTTTTCTTAGTAGTTCACTTTTCTTCTGTATACTATGTGACATTATTGGAAATTAACTTTAACAAAGCCTACTCTATTTTTTCCCATGAAAATAACAATTAATGTACATTTGCTCAATCCATAAAGAGATCCATCCTCTACCAAGAAGTCTTTAAATCACAAAAAGTGAATCCAGGGAAGTTATTACAAAGTTCTGTTTTATGATTTGTGAAGTTCATATGTAAGTATCAATTCTATACTGATTTTTTTATGCTGCAAAACTACTAGTTAACTTATATTCTATTGCTACAAATTAATGCAACAAATATTAGATTATAAGATTCATTAATAAGAATACATAAAAAATATTTAAGATTACCTACTGACATATATTTTTTCATTGAAACATAGTTGATTGTACACATCTGTGGGGTACAGAGTTGAATATCAATACCTGTGTGCAATATGTGATGGTCAAATCAGGATAATTAGTATACTAAACGTTCTATAATATAATGACAAATATTTTTAAATAGATTGCAATACAGCTTTCTTTCAAATCATTAAAATGTATAAGATTATTTTCAGGTTTACTTAAAACATCAGTTAGCAGCTTTTAGAATGTAAGAAATGAATCCCATATTTAGACTCTCCTAGTTTACATATGTATTTAAATAAAATTCCATGCTTTTTGCAAGGAAAATGTTCCTATAAATCTTTCAAACATACATACATATTTTTATGTTTCTAAAAGTTATATAATCAAGGTAAAATGACTTTTAGAAGTAATTATTAAAACACATTCTTAGCCTTAAAAAAATAGACTTATCCTTATTTTTCTCCTTAACTGGGTTGGAGTTGATCTTTTTGCTTAGGCAACAGTAAATTTCATAGCTTGGAAGAAGTTTCCCAGTGATTTGTTTGTTGCAAAATAACATAGTTAAGTCACTCTGTGGGCAAAGACTGGAGTTTATTCACCTTTTTATGTCCCGGAAATGTCTTATTTTGCTCAGATAAAAGATATATTCAAGAACCATACTTTTTATATTATGTATGAAATTTAAAATGGCTAAAAATATATAATTTATTTATGTACATTTATTTGCATTAAGAGAATTATATAACAGAAAATTTTCCTCATGATTCTATGCCTTATAACCTACATAAAAAATTTAAATCAGTTTACTAAACACATTAATGTCTGAAACTCAAACTTTTGGCAGTATTATTAGCTTTTAGAATCACAAGGTTTCCCAAAGGACTTTAAAGCATACAGAGAATGAAATAATAATTCTGCTGTCACAAGACGTTGTCTATTTTGTGTTATCCATGACACTGCTCACCTCCAACATTTTCAGCCAATGCAGTTCTTCATCCTCCTATACTCCAGGTAGCGTCCTACCACTACTATAGGTTTTTTTAAAAAAAAAAAATCTGCAAAATCTTATCTGCCTAACTACATATGGTCTAAAAATTAGACCAGTGGGCAGGATAGGACAAGCACTCTCTGACAAAGGAAAGGGGGCAAAAGAGACATGCAATACACCATACTCGATGTAACCTTTATATTTGTGCTGGTACTATACTTCCAGCCTAGTTGCTCTATTAGGTTCCTCAGAACAGTCCTCTGATACAGTGGGAGAGTGGGAGTACAACATGTGATGTCTACTTAACCCAGGGTGAAGACACATGGAAAAATTACAGGGCCAGATGAGCATGAGGAGGGTCTCTTCTTCAAACTTTATCTTGTCCCATACACAATGAATATTCTAAATTCTCAAGTGTGTAACTTTGTGTTTAGACATTTCTAAATTGCTATGAGGGACAATGGCTAAAGACTTCTTTATCTATGCATACATTATACTCATTCTGACAGTAAATCAATTTTAATTAAGGTAGTTACAAACTGTTAATCATACAGCATAATCGTAATAAAGATTTTTATAGTGGTTCTTAAATATAAATGTACAATTTTAGAATATATGGCAGCTTGATGGAAAGATGTGTACATTGAGTACTATTTTTTCTAATATGACATCTAATGCAATCTAATTATTTTTTGGAATAGCCTGCTATTCTTTGAGACTTAACATCTGCAGTCTTTGAGTATTCACTACATCTAGTCAAATGTGAAAATGAAAAGTGGTATTGTCCCGGAGACTATTATAATCAAAGCAGTAATAAAAGTGGGGTGATACAGTATTCTCCTCCTTATCTGCAGTTTCCTCTTCCTTGGTTTCAGTTGCCAGCAATCAAAAATATTCTGAAAATATTACAGTATTTTGAGAGAGAGAGAGAGAGGAGAGATCACATTCACAAAACTTTTATTATAGTATATTGTTATAACTGTACTATTTTGTTATTAGTTATTGTTGTTAATCCCTTACTGTGCCTCATTTATAAATTATATTTTATCATAGGTATGTATGTATAGGAAAAAACTGTGTGTATAGGGTTCAGTCGTATCTGTGGCTTCAGTCACCCACTGGGGATCTTGCAATGTACACCCTGTTTATATAAACTGAAGAGCATGAGGAATCAAAATAATTTGAGAGCCAAAGGAAATTGTTTCTTGTGATGGTAAAAAAAAAATTACCTACCTTTGTGGAATATAGAACATATGTTGGGGAGGTGGTTTATAGAGAACTCCTTCATACACAGGCCAGAGCCCACTTAAAATTCTGAAGAGAGAACTTTTCCCACAACCATTGGGACCAGTTATCAAAAGATGCATTCCTTCTTGTACCTAAAGTAAGAAACAAAATTACAAACTGCAACATTTAAAAATGATTTCTTTTGGCAGCATTTTAAAACTGATTTATTTTTTTAAAAGCTTTCAAACACATGATAAGTTAGGAATGGGCAAGAAATCAAATAAAAATATATCAGGGTTGAGAACATCAACTTTGGCTTTTGTCTATTCTCTGAAGCTAACAGCATCATAAAGTAATTCAATTCCAAAGAAAATGAATGTCTAGAAATGAGCAATGGCTTTTCAAAATTTTAATTGAGGTCTTGTTACCAGATATTACACCCATATGGAGAAATACAACTGCATGGGAAATAATACAAACTACAAAAATTTAAATTAAAATATAGTAAATTTTATTTTATTTGCATTAATATTTGATTAAATTTATATTGAATTCAAGTACAACTGAAAGTCAGTTGGAGTTAATAGCTGCAAAGCACAGCTATCCAAAGAGCCAGCTGGGTTGTTTAATTTTGTACTTCAGCAGTCTCAAATGCTACAGAAATCACCAAGCCCATAATCAGAGACAGAAGATGATTCTAATTCTGCTTTATTCACAGATGGAGAAAATATGTTTACTAAATCAAGACAGAGGCAAGCCAGTGTAATTTAGTCTCACGTCTAGGGATGAATTAAAACACACACATATATAGAATATTATCTATAATATATGAGAGAATATTCTATACATAATATTCATCAATAAAACAAAGGTTATTTGTTATCTGTTGTATACTTTTCCTTATTTTCTATCTTATTTCTCATTTAAATTTAAGATTTAAATTTCATGATTCTCTTTCCACTCAAAAGGATGGAGAAGTTGTCTTATTATGGTATATGCATGTAGTTTTTTGGAGACTGGCTGGTATGGGGATCCAAACCTTTGACCTTGGTTTTATAACACTGTACTCCAATCAATTGAGCTAACCAGCCAGCCCTTTATGATGGCATTTAAAAGGCATTGTGAAGAACAAGGAATAGAAACACCATTTAAAATTTTGATTTACTTCTAAGAACAAATAATATTTTATAATCAGTGATACAAAAAATCAATATAATATGAAACTATGAGAGGCAGAAATTTACAGGATGTCTGTAGATGTAGCTTTGTATAGAATGGATACAAATATCCAAGTATCAATGATGCAGAATACTGAAAACTCTAAGATGAAAGAGCATTACATTGTTAGCATACTGAGAAAATCCTGGGAAGAGCCCAGAAAAAATCAACTTTGTGATTTGCTTGTGTTCTTTCACTAGCGAGAGGATTAAGGAAGCTTAATTTTGTAGAAACGTAAACACTTTCCAAATGATTTTTTAAAGGTATATGCCATGATGAAAAGCATAGCCACAAAATATTTTAATAGGGTCATTCTCTGTTAGGAATTCTCAGAAATTTAAAACATTTTGAATGGCAATTAAAGACTTTTCTACATTCATACTAGTTTTTCTCAGTATAAGTTCTCATATTTAATAAACAGTGAGTGTGAGGCAAAGAAAACTTTCACAATTATTGAATTTCCTTCTGTAAATGATTTTTTTTAATTCTGAAGGCCAAGAAAAGGATGAGAATCTTTTCCTCTAGAAACTTATTTTTCAATCAGAAGAAACAGAACTTTCTATCGTATTTTAGGGACCTGAGAATTTAAATATAACTCCTTGTCTGAGTAAGAAATAAATTGCCCAAAAAGCATACTATAATAATGTATATTTCTGTAGAACTTCAAAATTTATAAGATCCTTTCACTTGATTAAGTATTTTTAGTTCATTTTATATATGAGAAACTGAGCTCTGAATTTTTCCACAGAGCATGATATGTCCACAATAATGTTGTTAGTAGGTAGCAGAATTCAAGACTCTTATTCTATTTATCTAATAAATGGAGTAACAAGAATTGATATTATAAAACCTAACATAACAAAAAAAATCTATACAAATGTCAAATTATAAATTGCTAAACTATTAATAATTAATTAAATATTCCATATTGCCATGAGTAACTAACTGGTACTCTTAGTCAGATCCTAATCATTAAACCACCCTGTGCATTGGTCAAAAGTGTAAAAATAAAGCCTAACCAAATTGTAGTTAAAACACAAGTTTCTCTTAAATTTATTAACGCAGGATTTTCCTCTATTCAATGCTCTCATCCTCTTTTGACTTCCAGCAAATACATCTTTAATAACTAAACCTCGACTAAGGTTCATACTAAATTATTAGCACATATGTTGTCATGTTTGTAATTCTGTTACCAAATTCAATCATGTCTTTGTTTGAACTAAGCCCAACTGCATTCATTACAGTCACTAATGCTCTTCAGTAAATTATTTTGCACTTGAATTCCAAAATGTATGTTTGAATTTTATCATACTTTAAATCAAGG